>NC_050451.1:41112127-41203550 GCF_903995425.1 Onychomys torridus
CCCCACGGAGGGAACTGGAGTTTTTCGGTTCGGAGGGCCAGAGACGCATCCATGGAAAGGCTGAGGCTAGCCCAGCTCCCAGGTGCTCAGGAAAACCCGCGCGCAGAAGCGGAGCGCGCCCCAGCTTCAGCCAGAGCCCCTCCCTGCAGCGTGCGTCTCCTCCCCCACCACCTCCGCTCCCCGGGGCGTCCCTCCGAGAAGGCTGTCTGCAGGCTGAAGAGCCCCGTTCCATTTCTTGAGAATCGGTATCTTGGCGTTTGTCCAGTGTGTCGCCAGCGGCTGCAGACACCTTGTGCTCTGCGTGGAAGCCCTGCTGGCTGGTGGCTGCAGGAGGAGATGACAGAGTCTTCCCAGCCCGGACTGAGTGAACCAGATCGGTGCTCCAGCCATTCAGAATTCGGAGATGTCAGCGTGCTCTCGTCACACTCCCACCACTCTCATGAGTCCTCCGACTCTGGGAAGAGTGGCCACCACACCGCGGGCGTCACCCGTTAGTTTCTGGCGTGGCATCCATCCAGCATGAGCCTCCTTACTCGCTGCACAGGAAAGACGTCCCGCGCCCCCTAATTGCGGCTGGTGCAAATCACGGAACATCGCTTTGTTGATCTGACCCCTTTTGTTTGTGCGTGGCAGTAGCTGAGAACTGAACCCACTACTATTGTCTAGAAAAACGGGTGATTATCCCAGCAAAAGGCTGCGGTTGGGATTGGGGAATGTTTGAACGATTTTTTTTTTTTAATCTTTAAAAGGAAACTGTGGTTCCTTGGTAATATTCAAATTACATCTTCCATTTGACTAAATTCAGTATACTTAGAGGCAAATTTCCAGAAAGAGGCAGCAAGCCTGGAGGTTGTATATGTCCTTGCTTAACTCTACAAACAGTGCGGTCAAAGTTGAAGAAAAGGCACCCAGGCCTAGCGTAACTCTGTTGTTTTCTAGGGGTCACGATCCAGGTCTTTTTCTCCACCTATTAAAGAATTAAAAGGTAGGAAGAAATCTCAGACGCAGCAGGGCAACAACAGGTAGCAAACTTTACTAGACTTGAGGAAGTGAGAGAGTGTATGAACACGCGCGCGCGCGCGTGCGCGCGCACACACACACACACACAAGGGGGGGACGCATACAGGCGACAGACTCCCCACAAAATGGGAAAGGGGATCTAGAAACTGAAATCTGTTTTCTCCTGGAGGGCCAGGAAGTTTAAGTTGTTTTGGTGGCATGGGATGGGACCATCCTCTTGTTTGGGATTGATTGGGGAGGTTGCTGCTGATAGACCCAGAACTTCAGGTAATCAAGACTGGCCTTGAACGATTCTGACCAGCCTGAATCAGACAGAAGGGGAGTCGGGCCGGCAGCTTTTGTCTCTGCTCAGAGGGAAGAAACTGGAAGTTTGCCAATCTTTACTCTCTATCTGTGCCCCCATCCCTCTATCTGTCTGGCTACCACAGATCTGCCTAGCTCCCAGACCCTCACTTCTTTAAGATTAGAAAATTATTATTGTTTCTGAATCTCTTGTTCTCCTCCAGTGAAGGGATTTACTGTTGTTGCGTGCACAGGGTGGGGGGTGGGGGTTGTTCTTTGAAAGACACCAAGAACCTGGGAATACCCAGTTCAGAGATTTTCCCGGTGATACTTTTACTATCTTCCTTCAAGAGTGCATAACTTTAAAAAAAAAATCATGTTTTTATTTATGGATACCTGTGTGAGCCTGCAAGGATATGCGTATTTAGTGTGTGCAGGAGCCCTGAGAGGCCAAAAGAGGTCACTGAGTTCCCTGAAACTGGAGTTATAAGCATTTGTGAGCCACCATGTGAGTGCTGGGAACTGGACCTGGGTCATCTGGAAGAGCAGCCAATGCTCTTAACTGATGGGCCATCTCTGAAGCCTCTTAGACATGCTGAGTGGATGATTCACTGAATTTAAACTTTAAAAAAAATTTTTTTTTTTTTTAATTTTAGGCACTTGTGATGTCTTGTTGAGTCTTGGCTTGCTTACCCAGCAATCTGAGTTTTGGTCCCCAGAAGTCATGTAAATAAAGACGGAAGAAAAACTGATTCCACAAAGTTGTTCTGACTTCCACAAACCTATCAGGCACAAACATAACAGCAATGGATAATAATAAAATTCTGGTGGAAGGTGGCAAGACGGCTCGGTGAGACTCACTTGGTGAAAGGCTGGTCTCTGACTCCACACTCCAGCTGCAGCATGCAATGGCTCCCATACAGACAATAAAGCAGATACATGTTTTTAAAAGAAAAAAAAATTAACTGTAGAGCCAGGTGTAATGGAGGCAGAGGCAAAGGCAGGCTGATTTCTGTGAGTTGCAGGCCAGCCGGGACTACATAAAGATCCCACCTGAAAAGAAACAATTAAGGGCTGGTTACCTCATCCGCAACCTAGCACTGTTGGAGCCCACTAGGTTTCCTAGTGGACTGTACCCAGCAGGACTGCATAAGAGGTTGATTGGACCACCGGCCTGGGCAAAGGGAGGTCTTTTGCTCCACCCCTTGGCATTGTTATAAATAGCCCTTTGGAATAAAGCTCTGGGCCCATTTGGATAAGGATCCAGGCCCACCCCAGTCTATCCTGTGTTTTCTCTTTGCTTCTTAACTCTCTAAGTCTCTTATCCCTCATTCCTCAAGAGTTCCTGGGGTTAAAAAAAATAATAATAAAATAACTTATTTAAGTGTGGGGGCTGGTCCCCTACACAGCACCCACATGGATCACAGCTGTCTAACTTCAGTTCCAGGGGATCCAGTTCCCTCTTCTGGCCTCAGCTGGCCCCAGGCAAGCAAGTGGTGCACAAACATAGATGGAGACAAAACACACATACATAAACTAAGAAAAAAATTAAAACAGAAAGTAACCTTTTGAAAAGTTAATTTTTACTTATTGATTGATCGAGACTGTCGCGCTGTGTATGAGGTGTGTATCCTTGGCTGGCCTTGATCTCCAGATCCTTAGGTCACAGTCCCTACAGCAAGGTTTACTATTCCCAGTTTAACTTATTTTATTTATTTTTGTGATCCTGGAAATTGAACCCAATTTTCTGAATTGCAGTTCAGAAAAGAGCTCTACCGTTCAGCTCTACCCCCAGACTTACTTAATTTAACCTCATCATGACCTTAGCCCATGGACTCTAAACACAGGCATATTCTGTGAAGAGCACCTCTTATTTATCCCACCCAAGCCCTGACATCTCTGCACGTCTGTCCCCTTTTGCAAATATGAGGGTGTGACTGAGTCTCCCCTCCTTTCTGTCCGCCGTATTTAAAGGCAGCAGACCTTCGCTTCCCGGTGTCTTTTACTCTTTCCTCTGTAGCCCGCGGCTGTTACAGCTTTGTGCTCGCACGGCTCTGGTGTCCTAACTCTCTGTTTCTCTTTCCTTGAGTTTACTTTGCATGCCAAGCTCTGTGAATTTCCGTTTCCTGTTTCCCGGAGGATCTAACGGCGTTCCTGTCTCCTAGCTTGTCTCGGCTCTTGTCACTTCGAGGAGGGTGGACCCACCATGTTCTAACAGTGTACCCTTAAATATTTTGGCCTTCTTCGGGCTTTACTCATAATTTTCTTCTACCAAGAATCGTCTGACTTCCCTCTCACCCCGGGATATACAAATCTCAGCCTCCCTGAGACGTAGACTATCCTGAGACTTAGCCCACTCCTTCTCAAGGGCTCTCCATGGTTTACTTGCAAGGTACACCCGGTACACCTGCTTTTCATTTTGGTTTCACAAAAGTTAAAAATAAAATAAAAAAATCCTGCGGACACCAGGCACCCACGTGGTGCACAAAGAAGCATGAGAGAAGAAAATAAGTATCAGTGAAGCAAATTAATAGTAGTAAAATCTGAATCCCTATCTAGTTTCAAGCTCAGAATTGGAATTGGAGAATTCGCAGCTTCTTGAATGAAGGGATGAATTAAATGGCCAGCTAGGGATTGCTGGTTCTGACGATGAGGGAAAGGATCTTTACAGAGGCATGTGGTGGAAGTTGGGAGTCCAGGGAAAAAATCCAGATGTGGGAGCGTCAGTTCCGCCCAGACTTGTAATAGGCTTTATTCCTTACGCTGGATATCTGTTCTAGATTTCTAAAGGAAGCACCAGAGGAGGACTCTGGTTGTTGTTGTTGTTGTTGTTGTTGTTGTTGTTGTTGTTGTTGGTGGTGGTGGTGGTGGTGGTGGTGTCGGGGTAGTCACATTTCTACAAATTGAGGATAGTAGTGACCCCCATCAGAATCCACACCACTACGCCAATCCCAACAAGCCCAGAGTCTGTAGACTGAATTCCCATTTGCACACAGGAATAGAGTGTATACGGGAATATACTGTAAATGGGAATGGACTAAAGTATAATCCAAGTTTACCTTTTCCCCTACAGTCAGGCGGCCGAAGGGCCAGCACAATTATGCTTTTCTAAGAAAGAGAGAAGAGCACTTTCCGTGTGGCCCTATAGCTCAGGGGTTAGAGCACTGGTCTTGTAAACCAGGGGTCGCGAGTTCAAATCTCGCTGGGGCCTAGGAGCAAGCAAACTTTTGAGAAAGCTTGCTGAAAATACAGGGCTGCTCGCCTCTCAACCCTCCATTCTTCGTTCATTTTTAACTCTCGTGGCGGCGCTGGAGTGCGGTCCCTCACCCCCGAGTTCTCTGCAGTCGGGGAAGGCGGGGTCTCCGCCTACAGCCTGTTAGGGGTGCCGCGAGAGGGAGCAGAGGGGACGGAGGGAGGACTGAGCCGGCGCCGGCTGTGCCAGGAGGGAGGGAGGGAGGAGGGAGAAAGGAGGGAGGAGGGAGGGAGGACTGGCCTCCTCCCGGGCCGTGGGATCCCCATACTTCACAGTCTCGAGACCTGGGTCCCTAAACCATGGTCTGAACTCACAGAGGCGGTGGTTATGGCTTCCTTTTAAAAGAAAATGCTTTTTCTCCGAGGAGAGCTTTTTTATTTTTAGGATCTGAGGTTGAACTTGGAAAACCTCACGCTGGGCAACGGCGTTACCACCAGGCCACGCCTCCAGTCCCCGGGTCTCCGAGCTGCCGTGGCATCATCCCACGCCGTCCCGCACGCAGAGTGGGTGCGCAGAGTGCCGCGCGGTCCGGGCGCGGAGCGCACGTTCTCAGATCTCTGGTGTGCGCGTCCCCGCATGCAGGCGTGCATCCACCCCGGGGCCGTGTCTGGCAAGGCCGGGCGAGGCAGGACGGCGGCCTTGGCCGGGCGTCTGCAGCTTTCGGCACAGGCCGCCGCACAGCGGGTGCCGTTGGCAGAGCCTGTCCCCACCGCTAGGTGGTTAGCTACCCACTGAATACGGCTTTCTGGGGCGGGATTGTCGTGCTTCCCTTCGATAGCTCAGCTGGTAGAGCGGAGGACTGTAGTGGCAGATGCAGCCATCCTTAGGTCGCTGGTTCGATTCCGGCTCGAAGGAGTAGCCTGTCTTTTGGGCTCTCCTTTGTTGAAGATCTGAACATTGATCGTCCAGACAATCAATCCCCGTTCCCGAGGATGGACGCGATTAGTTGTCCTTGCCGCGTCAGCAGCGTTAGAAACAGGAAAACAAGACTCTTGGCAATTGGCTCCTGGCCCTCTCCCCGTGTTCACTTTTAGTTTCCGAGCCTAGCTGGCTGCCCTATGTCCTAAGCCCAGACACCAAAGACCACAAGGTACAGAGAGCCTTGTGGACATGCTTGTGTGCCTGTTCTCAGTCCTCTGACGGCCCGCAGGACCCTGGTTTGCCGGGGAGAAACAAAAAACCAAAAAAACAACCGTAACTGACCCCGCTGATTGCCCCACTAACTGGCAAAGAGGCACTTTATTCATTTAGGTGTTTGTGTAGCATTTGACGGGAGTTGGACGTGAGATTGCAAGAGTATAAAGTTCAGATGGGTCAAACTCTTCAAAGGAAGTGAGGATGGAAACGCAATTCCTGTTCAGGAAGACTTCGGGTGGTGGGGAGGTCTGCAGACTGTCAGAGCATGAGCAAACGGATCCTCCTCCAGCCTAGCTGGCCACCCGCGGTCTCCTCGTGCCCCCAGCATTGTGTGGCTGCAGGGGTGGTTCGCAAGTGGGCAGAACGCGTCCTGCGCCTGTCGGAGGCTCCACTGTTCTGCAGCCGCGCTCCACCCGGAGCGGGCAGCACCAACCCGGCTCGATTCAGGCTCCTGGAATAAATAGGCGTGTGTGACTTGAAATCTGAAAAGCTACCTCTTCTGATCCCATTCCGAGCCTAGAGTTGTCCGGGACGTGGATAGAGACTAAAAGGAGATAGGCCCAGAACTAATGGATGGGAACTGACAAAGATGAGGAGATAATTAAATAATACGCAAGAGAGTGCCCCTGTGAGAAGAAAGGGGAGAAAAGAAACTGCTGGCGCGTCCTGACAGCTGCTGGGCGCCAAGATGTTTAGAGTAGACTGAGGGACTGCAAACAACATGAGAACATCACGGCTCGTTGGTCTAGGGGTATGATTCTCGCTTTGGGTGCGAGAGGTCCCGGGTTCAAATCCCGGACGAGCCCTGTTCTTTTACACTCCCTGTCTTTAGTAACTGGAAACAGTTCACTTCTCTATAAACTTTCTCCTGCTGTAACTATCCTCAGAAAGGGGACGGCACCACAGGACCACACAAAACACCAAATTCCTGGCTTCTGAGGGCTCCCCAGGGAACCTCCCGGAGTCCCCCCCGTCCCCCAGGGTCTCTGTAGCATCAGCGGCTTGTATTCCTCGTAGCGGTCCTCGGGACATCTGCCAGTCTGGTTCCTGCGCAGAACCCCACACTGGTTCCCTGCTTGGAGGCTAGGGTCACTTCTTTGGGTTCTGCAAGCGGGCCCAGCGGGGAGGGGCATCCTGGGAGAAACGGGGTGCGGTCCCAGCCACCGAGGCTGGAACGCCCACCCTCCGCTCCCCTGCACCCCGCCCCAATCTGTCTGCGTGGCCAGGCAACGCCGACCTCACCCATATCCCGGACGAGATTCCGAAGGAAATTTCATTTCTACTCTTCGGCATCCCACTAGGAAAACTCGGGTGAGAAACAAAGCCGCCGCCTCCAGTTCCGCGCCAGGTGGGTCTCTCTCCACCCCTGCTCCCTTCCAACCGAGGATGACATCTCGAGTCTGATTGCGGAGCTGAGGTGTGGCTGGGATCAACTCTTGCCAGAGTTCCCTTTCCACTGCTTGGCAGAGTCCAGCGTGGGTGGCCGTGGTCTAGAGCCCAGGCTCAGAGGGGACCACAAAATCTGCGAAGGGAGGGGTTCCAGGAACCCAGCCCGCGTTTGCTCAGATAAGAAAGAGCTGAGGGTTCCCAGGTTGGGATCAGATTTGTGAAAAAAGGCCTGTCAAGGTTGTTTGTGCACGCGTAACTTTAACATTTGAGGACGGGTGTTTTCGTTTTCTATTTCCTGTCTCCCGCCCTTAACCCACCCTTAAGTGTGTTGTGAAATTTTGGAGGCAAGCGTCAACAACCTCCTCCATGCCTTCTTAGTGGGCGGTTGGGATTCTCTTGCCCTGAGACAGCACACCAAACCGTGTGTGTCCAAATGATGGAACATGTTTGTTTCGGAAGAACAGTAGGAACCATGTCCTTATACTGGGACATCTCCAGGGGGCCAGGATCTTCCCTCCGTGACGGCAGTAATCTTTACAGTTAGTTCATGCACGCGATCGCCGAAAACCTCAGTAGTGTACCTATCGGAACAGCCCCAGCTATTCCAAGGGCAGGCGCACCACTCAGCGCTGAGCCGGATTGCTAGTCACAGCGGCTTTAACTCAAGAAACTTTTCGCTAATAAAAGGGGAAGTCAAACGTTTGGGGAGATTTATGGAAATAATCAGTGTAGGTTTCCTTTAAATAATTTTCAGTACTACTTTAAAAATTAGTTTTGATTTCTGGAGAAATCATTCCAATGGGATATAAAAGTCGTGTCGTGCGTTAGAAAGCTTATTATGGTCACAGGAATGTCAAATGTTCCTCGGTCAATGGATGTTCCTTTCTTTGTTCTTCAATGTCCTCATGTGTAAAATACAGGTCGAGAGATTGTCCCAGGCTGCCCCCTGTTCTCATCTTGATTTCATGGAGTGGTAGGATGTCAGTAACACGATTCGGATAATGTGGAGCTGAACTGCAGTTTAAGAGGAAAAAGTGGACTAGCTATGGCCAGGGTCAGAGACAAGGTCTGAAAGAGTCATCAGTGAAGCAGCAGTGCCTCAGCTTTGCAGGGATGCAGAGCTCTGCATGATGCTCTCTCATCCTTGTTCTCTGCATCCCATGGACCGTCTGTGGAGCTGCCCGCTGGCAGCATCATTAGTGCCTACAATTACGGATTCAAAAGTGTACTGACTGACGCAGGCTGAAGAAACATCTCTTGAGATTTTCCAGTGTATCTATGTTTGAGCAGAGAACAATCTCCATAAACAGTTATTCTGAGAATAACTAGAAGCCAAGACTAGGCCAAAGCCCAGTATGTTGGGAAGTGAATGTTGAATTTGTGTCTTGTTTGGAGATTCAGGGAAGTTGTGAGGACTTTGTTCCCATTCTCCCTCAACCACTGTGTCCCGACTTCCTCAAGCTCTAGTCCTGTGAGCTTTTCTCTTAGCTGCTGCTTCTGCCAATGATTAAGTGTTAAGTTAGCATTGTAAAGGAATGCACAGAGTTCGCCCATGCCTTCCACACTTGGTTCTACAGTGAGTGTTAAGGACAGAATGAAGCATACACTCTGTATAAGGGGGAAATGACCCAACACTAGAATTCTTGGAAGGAGAATTTCATGCCTCATGTGTCCATGGATACTACTGGCTTGGAGAAGAAACAGACAAAAATTCCAGGAAAGGGGAATGCTTTCAGGAGGTTAAAACTTAGGAGCCTGTCCTGGAACTAGCTCTATAGACCAACCTGGCCTTACTCACAGAGATCCATCTGCCTCTGCCTCCTGAGTGCTGGGATTAAAGCTTGTACAACCACTGTCTGGTTGGTAAAAACATTGTCTTTTTAAATGAAGACTTTTAAAAATTGCCATTTGTTACATATAAATTAAAATTAATGACAAAGATATAATAATCAGGCCCAGAAATGTTGCTCAGTGGTAGTCTACATAGCATGTGTGAAGCCCTGGCTTTGAGCACTAGCGATACACACACACACACACACACACACACACACACACACACACACACTGTTCATCATTCATAGACTAGAATTCTTTGCATCTTAAAATACAAAACTTTTAAAATACCCATTTCTATTTCAATATGTGCCAACATGGAAGAATTTTAAGAAAGGCCAGGCTTTTCATCAGGGTATAGAGCAGGTTCTAAACCCTCTGGGTTGCCAGGTGAAGGGCCAGTGACTTCAGAGAAGGGGCTTGACTCCTGTGAGTCTTTGGCTGCTCTGCTGTGCTCTTACACAGACCTAAGGAAAGGGAGGCTGCTCTGTTTGGGCAAGGTGCTGTGTGAGATGAGTAGAGTTTGTGTCTGTGTGTGCTGTGGGTGAGGGTGAATTGTCTGCCTTGTTGCTGTTTACCAGAAAAGGGCCTCACTGGTTAGAGGAGTTGGCTGATACTTACCCTGGCTACTGATGAGGCCATCAGGGTGTTGCAATGAACTTGGCTGTTCCCTTCTAACAAATGGGTGATTAATGACTCTGGAACTCGGTTCTTCCACATCTGTTCAAAAAGTGATGTGTGATTAGTGTAAAGTAGGCATCGCCACACACAGTATGTCTACACACTGAGCATTTTGGTGCCCAGTTGGATTCCAGCAGAGGTCTTACTTACCCTGAAGGTCCTCTGTGCTCTTGCCTCCCTGTACTTTGGAAACCCTTTACATTTGGGCATTTGGCAGAACAAAGTTTGCACTGGCCAGGAAAGTGAGTTGTGGTCAGAAGTGTGCTTGTACCTTCCTTTCCAGAGACTCCAGGACTCTCAAGTCACCAATGCAGAGAGAAGGCAGGCCGCAACAGCTTGCTGAGTCATCTAATCCCAACCCCAGCCTCATTCTCTTTCAGCTCACAGTTGGGTTAGGAGCGCAGGGGGAAGGGAAAGGATGAAGGCAAAGGGGAACTCCAAGCAGGGCTATGCCTCAACAAAACTCAAGTGTGGAGGCTTGTCCTTTCTAGGTCCCCATGCCACCATCCTTCTCAAGCTGCAGGGCCTTTCCACTGGAAGTGTGTCCCTCAGGATGTGCACATTCTGGGCAGCTTCTTTTTGTTCGTTTGATTGATTGGTTGTTTGAGGCAGGGTGTCTCTGTGTTGCCCTGGCTGTCCTAGAACTAGCTCTCTAGATCAGGATCACAGAGATCCACCTGCTTCTGCCCCCGAGTGCTGGGATTAAAGGGGTGCACTTTTTTTTAATAGAGAGATTAGACTCCTAGAGATTTTACACTGTGGTCGGGAACAATAACTCACTGGCAAAGGCACATGAGCCAACTTCAGCAACTTTTGCAGGAAGAGCAGAGCATTCCCAGATCTATTGCAACACCCAGATGGCCTCATCAGTGCTCAGGGGAGTATCAGCCAATTCCTCTAGCCAGATTGCTCTCCTTAGCAATCAAGCTTTATTTAATAACTGCTACCAAATCTTGCATCTCTGAACCTTTAAAGAGAGGCCCAGAGTTTGCATGGTTAGCGGCTTTAGGTCAGTTGGTGAGGACTTAGGTGTCAGTCACTAAGAATAGAGACATGAGCAAGCAAATATTCTTCCCTGGAAAGGTTCCACCTAATGGAGAGACAATGAGATTAACTCCCAAAGGAGAGTTGACAGCCTGTTTCCTCAGTGACACCAACCTGAAGTGAAACCAGATCCATCCCACCCACACTGTGAGAACTCTGGGTAAGAGCAGTCTTCTCCAAGTGCGCCCTGTCTAGGTGTGAACATGCCTGCATGTCAGCACCCTATGGCTGCCTGTTTGCATCTTTCCTGCCCCAGCTTCTGAGGGAGTTCTGTTCCTGCTACACAGAGGAACAGCCCTGCTGAGGGAGTCTGCAGATGCTGATATGCTAGATAAAGCAAGTCAGTCAACTGATGCCCTCGTTCCTGTGCCCAGACTCAGCGTCCCCAACAGGGTTTTCATGTGGGGCAGGGCGCTTTGCCCCTTGCCTCTGCCTCTACCCTTTCGTTATCAACCTGGAGGTGGGTTGTTTTCTCCACTTTTTATTTATTTATTTTAGAAATTAGCGCAGCTTCAACTACACACAAATATTTACACAGAATGATGGAACAAAGTCTAGAAATTGACAAAGAGCTAAAATATTGCAGTCTTGCCCTCCATACAAGATAAATGTGTAACAATTCTTTCAATTTTATATACTTATTTATTTCCTGTATGTGGGTATTTTGTCTGCATGTATGTCTGTGTACTAGGCACATGCAATGCCTGGGGAAGCTAGAAGAAGGTATCATTATAGACGGTTGTGAACTGCCATGTGGGTGCAGAGAATTGAGCTTGCATCCATAACCACTGAGCCATCTGTCCAGCCCTGAGGATTAATATATAACAACTCTAGTGAACTTCCTTAGGACCTCCCTGTGTGCTTTGTGTGTTAGAAGGTCTGACCCTGTGGCTTATCTACTGTTTAGTCTCGGTGTTTCCTCATAAGCAGAGCAAAGGTACACAATACCTTCTTTATTTACATAGTTTCAGTGATGATGGTTGGATGTAGACAATTGCTTTTATAATTGTACTTTCAAGAACAGAAGGCTAGCAGGCAGGTTTTGTTTCTTGAGGGGGGATGAAAGGAAGAGGAGTCCAGGAAACGGTGAAAGTGTTTCTGAAGCTTCAAGAGGTGGGAGCACAGCTGCCTCCCTCCTTCCTCTAGACTTCTTCCAAAGTGGCTCTTGACATTGACCGTCAAGATCAGAGACCATGGTCTTGCGTCTACCCTATGGCATATGAAGAGTGAAACCTCAGTCCGACTGTGAGCAAGGGTGAGGACCATGCACATTAGGAAAGAGCTCTGGAAGAGAAGGCAAACATCTCTGAGCAAACATCTGATCCACTAAGGTGGTTAATATTTGGCCTGGGCATGCCCAGGGAAAAGGTGAAGGACCCCTTGTTTGTCCACTATTGGTGTCCTTGGTTTCCATCTCTCTGACAAAGTACTTCCTTAGAAATGCTCTCCCCAACCCCCTCTCATGAACCCTCTATATAACCAGACTGAGAGGATCCTCTAGCGTCACCCTGCTGGACCCGGTCTCCAGGAGCAAACAGCTGGACTCATCTCCAGTCGGAGGAAAGCTGGCCAACTTTGGTAAGGTCCTTCCTCCTGGGTACTCGACTACTCTATTCCTTTCTCCCTGTGCTCTTTCTAGCCATTCATTTATTTTATCAAAACCAATCATCCCTCCTTAGGACTTCTGGACCCAAGCTCAGGCATTAAAAAGAAAATGAGTCAGAGCCTAATTAAAATGAAAGCAGGTTTCGTTGGGGATAGTTTGTATCTGGATGAAGGTAAGTGAATGGAATTGAGAGCAGGAGACGGAGGTATAGGAGGGATTCCTCAGTTGTGATAAAAATCTCCCAAAGGCTGGGAAAACCCTTTGACAAAGGGCGTCTGAACTGTCCATACCAAGCATGTGGCTTGAAAAGAATAAAAAGAAAAACCCCAAACCAGGGAAATATTCTTCCAGCACTGTGTCCTACTCATTTCTTTCCTTTAAAAAGTTAAGAATGCTCTTTAAAAACAAAGTGGAATGTGTCCCAAGATCAAAAGATGGTAGGTTGGGGGAAGGAAGGAGGAAAGATTGGAAGGAAGACTGGGCATCTGGTGTTATGGCTTTCCTCTGGGAGTGTTTCTGGAGATACACAGGTCAGGGAGTGTGGAGCTAGGAAAGGTTGTCACCTTACTGTCAACCGTGCTGCAGCTCTTGGGTACAAAGCGCTGCCAATGGGGAGAAATAGGGAACATGGGTTCTTGTGGGGACTGCAGGATTAGTTTAAGAATGGATAGAATGAGTCTAGAGAAGAGTGGGAATGTGTTCTACTGTCCGAAATCTGAATAACCGACATGTGATGTGTTTGGGACTAAGGTTCAGCACCTTTGGCCTTGGCAGATTTACACCTGCACCCCAAATAATCTAGCAGTCACTTGTTTTCTCACTATTATACTTCACCTGGCTTTGGGGGAAATTTTAATGTTTTAGTGAGACAGTTGCAAGAGTGGACAATAGACATTGGTGGTCATGGTGTGCCGCTGGGATTCCGTTTCTGATGTTTTAGAGAAATGAAGTTATAATAAGCCCAAGAACTGCGTTAGATGAGTTGGTAAAAATTAATGTGCAATTTCTGCAAATTAGAAACAAGTAGCCCCTTTACCTGGCCACGTAGACCTGAGAGCTTTCATGGAAGATGTGTTTCAGCCGACTGGGCCAAGGTTGTCCTGTCACCTCTTTTCTTCCAGTGGGTACCTTGTACCATCAACTAACTTTATATGAACTTGTTCCATAATTCCAACTGAATTTTGCTAATGAAACTGGATAAAGGATCTGTTAATCTAGTGAGAACCATAGACTCCCGGACTTTGAAAGCTAGAACCCCTCATGTTTATGGATGGTAAAGCATAGGCCTGGAGAGGAAAAGCAAGTTAATCACCAGGGGGATATTGAGAGTCTGCTGGGAAGCCAGCACTATGATTCAGGGCAAAGAATACAGATACCCCTCCATCGTAGATTATAGGGCTTCAGGAGAAATGGGCGGGTACATGGTTGTTTGCCCAAGATCACATGAGTCATGGCATGTTTGGAAACAGCAGCCATGAAATCTGATACCTGGTATTTGCTTTGTGATATCCTTAGTGTTTGGATCCTCCACGTTATGGCTTTTGCTTTGGTGTCCTAACTACCTAAAGCCTGGCAAGTTTGCTTGCCAGTTCACATTCCCTACAACCTGTACTCCTTCCTACAAGGTTTTAAGTACAGGTTGGTGCCTCCACAGGGGCCAAACTGTCCTCCTACCAAAGGGCAACATCCCTGTCCACTACTGCCACCTGCTGATTCTTTCAGGCATTACCAGCTCTTATAGTGTGTGTTTAGGTTAACATGGAGCTCACTAGGTAGCCAGGCTAGCCCCAAACTTGCATCAGCCCTCCTTGCCTGTTTTACGATTGCATGCATGCATGCATGCATGCATGCATAAATTCTTCCTAACTTCTGAAGAGAAATCACACCCAGGAAAGATAACCCCAAGACAAACGTGAAGAGCTCAGCAAGCGGGTGTTCTTCCACAGCTGGGTATCACGCAGATTGGCCAGTCTGGAATACAGAGCAAGACCTTGTATCCAAAAATTATTCAAAACTTAAAAGTTGACTTTTGTTGTTGTTATTAAATGTGGGGGCATTTGTACATTGGGGTACATGCCTATATGGGTTTTATAATGAGGCGCATATTTGGATATATGTTCCTCAGAAGCCATCTACCATGTTTTCTAGGACCCGAAACTCTCCAGTTACTGGGCTGGGTAGTAGGGGGTCCTTACATTTCCCCCTTCACAGCATATCCTCAAGCCCAGCTTTGTACTTACTGAACTACTTTCTCCTTATAGAGTTTTTTAAAAAAATACTTATTATTATTTTAAGTGTATGCATGCATGTCCATGGGCAGGTATGTGTAGATGCCCACACAGTCCAGAAGCATTAGATCCCCTGGAGCTGGGGGTGCAGGTACATGTGAGCTGCTGCTCAGTGTGAGTCCTGAGACCCGAATTCAGGTCCTCTGCAACCCCACTATAAGGGGGGCTGTTAGGTCTTGAGGTGCTCTTTACATTTTTCTCGAAAGACCTAAGGGTATTATCAGACACCACTTGCCACAAACAACCTAATACCTCTTGATTCTCTGAATTCCAAATTTCATGAGAAATAACATTTTTTAAAAGCCCACAAGGGAGTCAGGCTCCATCAGAGGTACCTTTGGCCCTAAGGTGTGTGGTCTGTGAGGGATGTATGTGGTGCCATGTGAGCTGAGAGCTCTGGAGAGTTGATGTCAGCGGCCTTCACTCTGTCCTTTCCAGAGAGATCTTACAGCATATTTTAAGTCCTTTGGCTTCATGAAGAGGTCTTAGTTTCATTTTGTTATGCTTTGTTTTTACCACACTGTAAGATCTTGTGTCTGTGTTAACCATATTACAAACATAGGGGAGACTAGAAACTTTTCTCCCGAGTCATCCAAAGGGCTTCTGAAGTGAGACACTGAAGAACAAGCCTGAATTCCCCCTTTCACTCCATAAGCATCTCTTCAGGCCCACCGGTCCATTCTATGGTAACTCTGAATGGTAACTCTGTCCTCTGGGAGAAGTAGATCTGACCCCCTTCACACCAAGGTGATTTGCTCTCAACAGTTTTCCTCATTGGTGTGGAACTGAGTGACCCGAGTGCCTGGAGTCCCATCTCTGTAACCCTGGGGGATTGGCTGCCCCTGTGTTCATGGTCCCTGGATGCCATTCCTCCTGGCTCTCAGCTCTGTGTTAGCACCTCAGGAGGCCCCATTGCTTACTCTGGATGCCACATCTCTATTCCATTCTTCTGTTTCTTCCCCAAACAGAGTCTTCTATGTTGCCCAAGCTAGTGTGAAACTCCAGGGCTTTAGCAATCCTCCTGCCTCAGCTTCCTAAGTAGCTGGGACTGACACACACACACACCATTGCCCCTGTCCTTGGTTTATCCTAAAGGTCTTTGGTGTCCCAGGATCTAGCACAGTTCCTGGGCCCAACAGGGAGTTGAATAATGTTCGTTATCAAGTTAAGTAATAAGGGACAAGGAATATCAATAGTTATTAATTATGCTATTGCCAGTGGTGATCCTGAAAGATAGAGGAAGATGGCTGGGTCATGCAGTCCATTAGGAAGGCCCAAGTAGAGAATGAATTAGATGACTGAGGACAACTGATTCATAATGTCCTATCAGAGGGGAAAGTCCCCACCCTCCTAGCCTAAGTTAGAATGTGGTTCCAAGGCCCTACCATGCCTACTTCTTTGTTTTTGGCAGGAATCTCTATTGGAAGAGATGAACATGAGTCTGGGTCCCTTGTTGTTGGTCTTCGTGCTGGGTCTGGTTGTGACATCACCAGCTCTGGCTCAGAATGATGCCAGGTATATCAAATTCCTGACTCAGCACTATGATGCCAATCCAAAGGGCCGGGACGACAGATACTGTGGTAGCATGATGGGAAAACGAGGCCTGACCTCTCCCTGAAAACAACGCAACACCTTTATCCATGGCAATAAGGACAGCATCAAGTTCGTCTGTGGAGGAAACGGAAACCCTTACAGAGATATCTTCAGAATGAGCATTTCTGAATTCCAGGTCACCACTTGCAGGCATACAGGAGGGTCTACCCGGCCTCCGTGCCAGTACCGAGCCTCCAGGGATTTCAGACGCATTGTTATTGCCTGTGAAAACGGCTTGCCTGTCCACTTTGACGAGTCTATTATCAGTCCCAAGTAAGCAGGCCTCGAGCACTGGGTTGGCTCTGCTTTTTTTTTTAATCCCCTCTTATCCCAGAACAATGATGGCAACATTCACTGTCAGTGGCCAGAAAATGAACTATCTGAAACTTATGTCTCCTGATTTATGATGCACATAAATAAAGATGTTTCTAAAGCCACTAACAATCCATCTGGAAGAATCACTAGTTCCTAGGTAATTTAGCTTTTCCTATATTTCCTATATTTCTACTCAGCTGCCCCCTGGGGGAGGGGCAGGAGCAGATAAATTCTTCCTTACCTGCCAGTCAATGGGACAGTAGACTTCATCTTTCTGTGGTGGTGAGGATGATAATTGATTTACAGATGGGACAGATGGGAACTTTTGATAGAGTCAAGTTGTCTATTAAGTGTTAGGTCACTAAAGGAGCCTTTAAGGAAAGGAGTTATGACTAAATGCTGACACACCAAAGATACCCCCCACACACACACTCCACCCCTCTCTTACATACACCACACACAAACCAGCATGAGACTGTCAGCACTGAGGGGGCAGACACTTCATGCTGCCCATCCTCACCAACCTAATCAGCTCCATTAGTTTTTTTTAAGGACCTCAACTCTGGCCAAACCAGATTCATAGTTTCACACAGAAGAGAATTTCAAGACTAGCCTGCGTGAAGCAGAGTTGGGGATTTTTACCAATGACAATTTTAACACAGGCTATTAACATAAAGGTTGTGAGAGAGGCACTCAGAAAGGGAGACACACCCAAATGTGGGTATGGGCTTCCTAACCAAGAGTCTTGTATTAGTCATAGATACAATTTGGGTGCCTCTCAAGTCACTTCTTAAAAGGCTGCTAGGATATCTCCCCTTTTCTCTTTAAAAAATTACTTATTTTAGTTTATGCATATTTTCTTTTATTATATGGGTTTTTGCCTGCATGTATGTATGTGCACCACATGTGTGCCTGATACCCAGGGAGGTCAGAATGATTGCTATATCCCTTGGAGCTTGAGTAGTTGATGGTCGTGGTGAGTGCTGGGATCCAAACCCAGGTCCTCTGCGAGAGCAGCAAGTTCTTAACTGCTGAGCCAGCCCCCCCAAGCCCCCTTTTCTCTATCTTTTGATAAGTGGGGTCATGAGGTGACTCAGGAGATGCCTTGGATGGAATTACAATCTGCATAGGTAGAATCAGGAACCACCGGGGGCGAGCCCTGGTTTAGTGCACATTCTTTCCTTGGAAATAAGGTTTGCTCTTGGATTCTTAGAAAGTGTGGGTTTACAGCTGGCAAGGGAGGTAGGCCTTAAGCAGTTGTTACTTGTGATGAGATACTTGCTTCCCAGACTGCCGAGTAGGGACTCCTTTCCCTTCTCATAGCCCCTCCAGTTTTCCCTTGTACTCCTTGAGTGTCTGCCTCTTGTCTTAAGGAATGGCTTTATTGTTGATTGTAAGGGAATACTCCAAAGACATTGCTTTGTCACAGTTAATTTATTTAAAATTTTAAAACTTGGCTACTTTATATGCTTTTTCTCATTAATCTTTTACTTTATTGGGTGATGTTTGACAACTGTGGGGTCCTGAGGAATTTATAGGAAGATTCCAAGTGTATTTTATATTCCTCAGTCAGATTTGTTTTCAAGTGTGAAATGTCACCTGTGGAATGCTCTTGGTACCCTGGCCCACCTACAGGTTCCGTGGGTGGTGTCTTGCTAGGGAAGACTTATGAACACATACCTAGATGTTTTATTTAGAAAACAGTTGTTAGCAAATGAAAACCACCAGGTGGGCTGTCCTGTGGGTATCTGAACGTCAGGGCTGCTTTTTCTCTAACATGTCTCCAGTTGTTATCGTCGCCCTAAACTGGGCCCAAAGTCCCACTTTTCCAGTCCTCAGGCTCTGGGCCAGTACTTGAGTGAGCCCCGCCTTCCTGACAGTTTTCAAATTTGGGAAGTTGGCTGCTGATGCTCAGCCCAGGAATCACCACCATCTCTTCAGAAAACAAGAAGAAGTTTTCAAATGACTCTCATTAGCAAAGTTACCTTGAAAAATAAAATCAAAGACTAGTGTGGTCAATCAGTGAGGAAAGGTGCTTGCTACCAAGACGGATGACCCAAGTTTGGTTGGGGAACTCACATGGTAGAAGGAACCTATTCCTGCAACAAACAAACAACCACCACAACAAAAATCACATGACTGGATGGGTCCTTCTCACCCATTGATGGAGAAGCAGTCGAACGCAGTCTTGGTGTTTTAGTACTGAGACTCTTGCTCTATCATAATACAAAGCTATTTAGAGTGAAATGTCAACTTACAGGGAAGGCATTGTGTCTCAATAAGCCATTTGAGAAATAAGACAGAATCATAAGTGATTGCTTGGCTGTGCAAAGAACAGACAAGAAACACTCTCAAACTTCACAGAATGGTGACCATGTGAGGAAGAAAATTCCATGCAATTGGAGAGGAAATTCTCCTGGGGGACACGACACGAATAACGAGACCTCCGAATTTTAGAGAGTGTGATTAACTCTTTAAAATAAAGAGAGTCAATAATACTGAGCATAACACATTGTAGTCAGTTGTTATTTTCTCCTAAGTGAAGGAAGTAGAGGAAGAAAAAGGAAAGAGAGGGAAGGCACTTGGCTCTGAAAACTAAGCTGGCTTTCCTTTTCCTGCTCTGTAAGGGTCGATCCCTGGCCCATCTCACACACAGCCTGCTTCTTCCCCGTTCTTCCTATGCACTGTGTAGTAATTCTGCCTTCTGGAAGAAGTAGACCTGCCCCCCTTCACCCCAATGTGACCCTGCTTTCAACTCCTTTCCTCATAGGCACGAACTCAAGGATAAGACTGGACAAATGGGAAGCAATTGCCAGCCTTTACTGGCCACTTACCGTGTGCTAGGCTTTGTGATAAGACCTCCCATGAAACTGTTTAAATTTTGTTTCTCACAGTATTGCAAGAGCCAGGTGTTATTATGGCTCTGTAACTTATAAAGTGATATGCTGAGAGAGGTTGAAGAATCTCCCAAAGCCATGCACTGTGTTAGTCTTCTTTCCATTGCTCTGACAACATATTTGAGCTAATCAGCTTAGAAAGAGGAAAGAATATTTTGACCTGTTCCTTTCATACCTATGGAGAGACTGTGAATTATAGCACAAGGACATGGCAGAGCATCACAGCATCAGGAGAACAAGGAGGAAGGAGCTGAGGTCATTTTAAGGACTATTCAAGGGCATGCCCTCAGTGACCTCACTTCCTCCCAACAGCACCACCCTGGGGATCTAGCCTTGGACACATGGGTGGGCCTTTGAGGGACTTGGAAAGTCTGAACTATATAGCAGCTAGCACAGGAGACTCCTGGTGTCAAAAGACGTTCTTATTGAGAATCTTTGACACAGGGGGAGAGCCTTTGGAGAGAATCCTGGTTAAAACTATACTAAATAGGAAATCCTTTCTCTTTCTTGTAGCCAAAGCTAGCCTTGACTTCTGCTCTTTCTGCCTTTACCTCCTAAATGTTGGGATTATAGGTGTACCCCACTGTGCCTGGCTGCGTGTGATGCTGGGAATAGAACCCAGGGCTCCATGCATGCTAAGCTCTCTACTGACCATCACAGCATTATCTCTAGCTCCTTCATTTTCTCTTATACTGAGAGTGCTTGAGATGCACCTGTGCGTGTCTACATGGGACTGCTCCCCTAGGATGTCTTACTATGTCTTACCTATTCATTTGGTTAGTGTATCTGTAGTGTGTGTTTGCTTTTACATGAATACTTTAGGTTTTCTATGGAGCCAATTTTCTTGCTAATCCATATTTTAGGTTAAAAAAAAAAGCATGATTAGAGAAAGTAAATAAGATCCATGTAAAATGAGAGAGGGTGGCAAATAAACACCCCATTCTGCTGAAGCTAAAATGTAAGTACTGTGTGTCCCTGCAGAATCTGTGTCTGTGGTCTTGGAGAGAGAGGGTTCTGTCTTGAGCCCTGCTGCTGTATGAACATAGCATAATGGGGTGCAGGGGGTCCGCTTGACTTACACCTCTTGGTCACACACTATCACTGAAGGAAGTCAGAGCAGGAATGTACGTGGTTTTCTTCTACAGATCAGGGATCAGTATTGCTCGCAGTGGGTTGTGCTCCTCTACATCAATTAACCATCAAGACCCCCAACCCAGACATGCCCATAGGCCAGTATGACCTGGGAAATCTCTTAACTGAAACTCCCTTCTGCAGGCTACTCTTGGCCAGTGGTTCTCAACCTTCCTAATGCTTCAGCCCTTTAATACAGATCCTTATGTGGTGACCCCCACACCCAACATAAAATTATTTCTTTGCTACTTCATAACCATATTTTTGCTATTGTTATGAGTAATACCATAAATATCTGCTACACAGGATATCTGATATGCGACCCCCATAAGGGATGTGACCCACAGGTCGAGAGCTGCTGCTCTAGGCTAAGACAAGCTGATAAAACTAACTGGGCCAGATGTATATCAAACAGCAGCTTTCTCTGCCTCCGTTCCTCTCAGTACCACGTGATTCCCTTCTGCCTGACATGGTGTTAGTAGAATGTGCTGTTCCCTCTTTGGGGTCCCCTTGATTAAAAAAAAAAAAAAACTTAGAAAGAGACTCAGAAGGACGCTTGGAGGGCCAGCTGTAAACCTTAGCAGCTACCAGAGGAAGGAGATGCAGAAGAGCAAGGGAAAAAGCAGACCTTTTGAGTTAGGGTCTAGGAAAGCAGCCACGTCCAGCAGTGGAGTTCAGCAAGCCGCTCTAGGTAGAGGTGGAGGCAGGGGTTGGAGAAAGAGTCAGAAAGCCCAGAGTTCTAGGAGAGCATGGTTAGAAATTCTGGCCAGTATCTGAAAGAAAAGGGATAGAATGGACAAAAAAGAAAGCCCAGAAGCGTTAGCAGGCTGCAGGCCAGCGGCTTAGTAAGTGGTTGTGCTGAGGGATGGACTTCCGGAAAGGTTAACTGCACTAGCTCATTAAAGGAATAATCGGCCCATCTATCTCCTTAAAGTGGTTTTAGATCAATCAGTCTTTCTGAGGGTCAGTTTCTGAGCCAGGTGATTGACAAGTAGAGCTGGATTAACCCTTAAGGAGGAGAAAATAGTAGGTTGTGTTCTAATCTTTGGAGCAGAGAAGAATATCATGTAACCACCACCCAGGGACAGATAGTCCATTCTTTTGACCAGGAAACCCACAGAGTGCCAAGCTGATGCTCACCTTTCTAGAGTTACCAGGGAAACAGGAGGTAGGGCCCTAACCCAAACATGAGGGAGGGGCCCATCCTCAATGTCCTCAAGGCTGCTAATAACTGTAGTAATGCTATCTCAAATCTGTAGCTGGTGGCACAGAAGTGGGGCATAGACATGGCTGTTAATATGGGGAGTGTTAAAGAGTAATACTTGCATTTGATACTGGTAATTATCACTTATCAAAGCATAGGCTTCAGGAAAGATGAAGTATGCATGACTCCCAAGGCATTTCAGCCACGTGCGGGATCTGCCATCCTGGAGCTGCATCTTTGAGAAGTACAATGGGATCTGTATACTCAAACCCGCTCTGAAGGAGGCGGCTCTTGGACTGTACTTGCATTGTTAAGTCTGCTTGATCTGAAACAACTGTCCTACTACCTTCTCTATTTGCTCTTGTCAACCAACCTGCAAGTCAATCTGAGGGCTGACTGCCAGAGGGCAGTATCTGACAGCCATTCCTTAAACCATTCTTGAAGACTAGTACTGGCCATGTCTTTATTATCCTGTTGTGTTTGTTTAAATATTTTTATTAATTCTTTGAGAATTTCATACAATGTATTTTGATCATATTCACTATCCTCTCCAAGCTCTTGCCAGATCTACCCCCATCATCCTACCCACCCAACTTCATAGCCTTTTTTATTATTTAAAGCCATTGAGTCCCCTTTGTTCTGCCCAAATACACTTGGGTGCCGACTATCTTCTGGAGCAATCAACGTACCAGGAGTCACACATCCGTAAAGAAAATGGACTCTTCCTCTTTACGCTGATATTACTTGCCAATGGCTCCTCAGTTAGGGGTGAGACTTTATGCCCATCTCTCTCCTCCAGGCTGGGAACTTGTCCTGCTTGAGTCTGCATAGGTCTTGTGCATGCTGTCTAAACAGCTGTGAGTTCATATGTTCATGTTCCCTGTTGTGCCCAGAGAACACTGCTTCACTGAAGTCACCCCCTGCCTTTCAATCTTTTCCCTCACTCCCTCCAAATGATCCCTGAGCTTTGGGAGGAAGGGGGTGTTGTTTGGTTTGGTTTTTTTGAGACAGGGTTTCTCTATGTAACAGCCCTGGCTATCCCAGAACTCACTGTGACACCAGGCTGGCCTTGAACTCACAGAGACGAGTATTTTTGTTGTTGTTGTTGTTGCTGCTGCTGTTTTTGTTTGTTTGTTTGTTTGTTTGTTTTTTGTTTTGTTTTCTTTCCAGAGCTAAGAACCAAACCCAGGGCCTTGAGCTTGCTAGGCAAGCGCTCTACCACTGAGCTAAAGTCCCAACCCTGAGTATTTGTTTTGAACAGAGGTGTAAAGAGTTTCCCCAAACACCCCTCAAACACGTGATTTACTCCACTAACAAAATAGTCCCAGGGGAGGAAAGGCTAGACGGAAGTCTGTTCTACCTTATCTTCCTCATTTCCTAGATACCAGGCATTCAAATCGGCAACACATGAACTTGCTCTGACTCAAGTCTATCTACACCTTTGGGAATGGGAATTTCCAGAACACCAAACACTCCCTACCGATCCTCAAACTCCAGCTCTATGCAGAGTTACCTTTCCTTGTATTACAGTCTAGTCACACAGGCCTGGATAACTAACCACCCAGTCAGTTCTGCCCTGGCTTGCTCTGGTGGCTAAACCAGCTGTCATTTAGCACAGAGTGTTAGTTATTTGGCAGTGCTCTTACCCTGTGAGGAAATGTCCCGAAACACAACAAATCCACAGAAGAGTTTTTATTAAGATAGGAGAGAAAGAGACAGACTGGAACAGACCTGTGGGAAACACACGTGGTCAAGAGGGAAAGAGAGGCCCGTGCAAAATGGCGCCGGCTTATAAAGGGTGGGCCGCGCGTGTGTAGATCACATAGCTGTGTGCATTTTATGCAACCACGCAAAGTCACAGGGTCCTAGTCACGTGAGATGTTGTGACCTGGAAATGGCTATTTTGAACGGGAAATAACTAGGCGGGAGTGTCTAGGTCCGCCGGGTATGCCCAACCGTGTGGGCATGTTGTGACTTCATATCACAGAGAATGGGTTGTTTTTCAAGGAGGTCCATGTTGCCAAACTATTCACTCTCACAGAAAGGGTGGGAAAGGTGAGAGCAGGGAAAAGCGAGCAGATCGTGAGTGGGAGGAGGTGGAAGAGAAGACTCCCATGAGACTTCACTTTACCTTTCTCAGAACCTCTCCAGTGCCCAGTCCTTACCCTTTCCTCCTCTCTTGCTTTCTTCTCAGGCACTTCCTAGGTAGTGATGGCTCTGCAGAGGACCCAGGCTTGGCTCCTGCTCTTGGTGCTGACCCTGCTGGGGTTAGGGCTTGTGCAGCCCTCCTCTGGCCAAGATCGCATGTACCAGCGGTTCCTGAGACAGCATGTTGCCCCTCAGGACACCGGCGGCGATGACAGGTACTGCAACGTGATGATGCAGAGAAGGAAGATGACTGTTCACCAGTGCAAACGCTTCAACACCTTCATCCACGAAGACATCTGGAACATTCGTGGCATCTGCAGCACCGCCAATATCCAGTGCAAGAACGGCAACATGAACTGTCACGAGGGTGTAGTGAAGGTCACCGACTGCAGGGAGACCGGGGGCTCCAGGGCTCCCAACTGTAGATACAGGGCCAGTGCCAGCACGAGGCGGGTTGTCATTGCCTGTGAGGGTAACCCAGAGGTGCCCGTGCACTTTGACAGATAGATGTCATCCCGCAGCTGCTGCAGCTGGTAACCAACCAGTGGTTGACCTCGGAGTCAGTGAGAGTAGCAATGAGTCATGTATTGAAAGGCCTCTAGGTTTGTTCCCGTTGCTCACGCCTTATACCCATAGGTAATCACTATAATCCATTGTATTAAGTGCAGCACATCCAAGAGAGGAAGAAAATTTCCCCTTATAGCTTGCTTCTCCCAGATTCTATCCTGAGGAACGTGTGCATGACAAGTATTCAGATAGCATTTCAACTACTACAAAGTGCTTTTTTTTTTTTTGTCCACGTTGTTTTATTTCAATGCCCCAAGCCCTGCCCTTGATGCCAGTTCTGCTACTGGGTTCAGAAGTTTAGAGTTAATGGATTTGAAGACCGTGAGAACAGTGGGAGATCTCAGACAGAAATCCAACTGAACTGGCTATTCACACGGGGCTTTTCCCTACTTCACTGTATATGTGTCCTGCTATTCCTAAATGTCCGCCTTAGGTAAACCATTAGGAACTTGGAAATAGCATGTGGTCAAAATGAAAGATATGACTTACTTGGTATTATTATAGCTTGTGGCTACTAAGATTTTTTAAATGCTGTGTCAAAAATGTAATAGATCATCAGGATTTTTTAACCCCTCCCCTTAATTGAAAGATTTTCCACATTTTCATCATAATAAAAGCTGTCTGTTGAACCCACTGTGTCATGGATTTGTGTCCCTGCTCTCTTTCAGTTCCCCTCCAGTCTGTGAACACTCCTGCCCCTGAGTGTCCCTAAACATCTGGTCAAAGAGAAAGGTTCACCAGATCCATTACAACACAGAACTTTGTCCCCTCCTGCACAGAGCGAGATCCCACTCACAGACAAGACCTGGAACAAAACTTGGAGGCAGCCTTGGATAAACAGCTCCAGCTCTTCACATGGCAAATGAGAGTGCTGTATTATTGCCTTTTGCTGGTTTGTTTGTTTTTGTTTTTGTTTTTGGGATTTTTGTTGTTGTTGTTTTGGTTTTTTGGTTGTTTGTTTGTTTGTTTGCTTGTTTTCTGATTTCTTAAGACAGGATTTATCTGTGGAGCTCTGGTTGTTTGGGAATTCACTCTGTAGACCATAGTGGCCTCATACTCAGAGATTGACCTTCCTCTGCCTCCCAAGTGCTAGGAATAAAGGTGTGTGCCACCATCACCCAGCTTTATGTATGGAACGCTTCACAAATTTGTGTGTCATCATTACACAGGAGTCGAACTAATCTTCCCTGTGTCCTTTTTCTCTCTCTCTTTCCTTCTTTCTTTCTTTCTTTCCTTCTTTCTTCCTTCCTTCCTTCCTTCCTTCCTTTCTTCCTTCCTTCCTTAAGTGGTGCTGGGATTGAACCTATGGCCTTCTGTCTGATAGACAAACACCATGCCACCAAGCTGCATTCCCACCCCTTATTTGGCATTACTAATGTTTGTGACTGCATGTGCCCAGTGGGTGACTGAAAGTAAGGTAACAAGTTTGAAGTTTCTGGCCATGTGTGATTTGTCCTTTGTGCGTCTTCTGTGGTCAAAGGAGTCCGAGGTCAATTGATGGGTAAACAGAGAGTAATGGCTTTCCTCTTCAGGATTTTACATGTGTGTGTGAGTCTCTCTCTCTCTCTCTCTCTCTCTCTCTCTCTCTCTCTCTTTCTGTGTGTGTGTGTATGTGCACATGTATGCCACAGTACACAGTACAAGGGTTGTCAGAGGACAACCCTTGGGAGTCAGTTCCGCAGGGGAACAAGGATCAGATCATCAATCAGGCTTGTGTGACAAGGGCTTTTACTGGATGGGCCATCCTGCTGGCCCTTTAAGAAAGAGTGTTTTGTGTGTGTGTGTGTGTGTGTGTGTGTGTGTGTGTGTGTGTGTGGTGAGTGTGTGTGCAGGTGCTTAGGAAGAGGTCAGAGGACAACACTGGGACTTGGTTATCTCTTTTCACCATGGATTCCAGAGAATGAACTCAGGTTGTCTGGCTGCAAACATTTTTACCCACTGAGCCATCGCCCTGGCTCAGACATTGTGTCTGACCAACCTGAGGTAATAGTTGGCCAGACCGCAGCTGGACAGAAACGGCTTACTACTTCCTGCCTCCACCCGCTATGTAACCTTAGTGCTTTGGCTAGCCCCTCAGAGACAGGATAAGGACGGCAGGGTCCTTGCCTTTATCAGCACACTCACACTGACTAAAGCTCCTCTGCGCACTCCATGTTGCCTTTCCTGTTGGTTTGGTGTTTCAGTGGCAGGACCTCACTTATTGGGACCACAAGAGTAAAGCCCCGAGCCTAGCACTCCAATAACACCTGTTCCTTCCCACTTTGGACACTTAATAGGACATTAAATTATAGATATGGGCTGCTCACCAGGGCGAACAAAGAGGTGTTGAGAGGCAGGAATGACAGAGTAGTGAAGAGCATTTTGTTTTACTTTGTTTTTGTTGGTTCCCTGCTTTTTTGTTTCAGTTTGATTTTTTCTTTATTTTCTTTTGGGGCGCTGCAGGCGTGAGGGGAGGACATGAGGTGAGTCTGAGTTGAGCAGGATTAAATTGCATGATGTGAAATTCCCAAAGAATAAATAAATTATGTTAAAAAAAAAAAAGAAGAAGATGTTGGTTGCTAAAAAAGGTATACTTGTGAGAGACTAAACTGACATTTGAATAATAGCAACTTGGAAAAGAGACTTTATCTGAATTTCCCTTCCCTGACTTAAGTGACAGTCTCCTGTGACGTGCAGCCCAGGGAGTATGCCAAGACAATTATGTAAATAAACCAACTGTACTTGAAGCATGGGATGCCAGTTGATACAAGAGATTTCCTCCCAAATACTCATCTGCATAAGTCTATTTAGAGTGAGGAGAGAGGGTGGGAAGAGAAATCCTCTCCTGGGTACCCTCCAGGCAGCCATGAGAGCTGGTCATTCCTGTGTCACCTTAGTTCTGACACAGAGCTGCTGCTTGCCGTTGCCCTAGTGACAGCACTGATCAGGCCTCCGTTTATGCTAATGGAATGGCTTAAGGACTTAAAAATCTCAAGGTAAGTAAGGCAGGAATAACACCACTGTTTAGACAGTTGAAAGATCTTCCCACCAGTTTCCAGGAATTAGGGTGGAGATTTAACTCTATAAATCTCCTGGACAAGGCCCTTTGGTGAGCTTCTAAGTTACTGAGTATGTGGAGATGCTGCGTGAGTGGCGTGCCCAAATGGACCTGGACAAACCACATTCCATGCTCTATACCTTTCCTTATGCATCCTTTCGGCCAGTGGAAGTGGAAATGCTCACAATACACAACAGACTCCTTACATCAAGATCCTACAAGTCACACATGTGCACAAAGAAGCTTGCTTGCACCTTCCTCTCTCTGCAGAGTCCAGGCAGGCCTTGACCTTACGCCAGCCTCCCACAGAGCTGGCATTACAGACCTGTGCCGCCAGGCTCAGCTTCACCAAGTATTTCCGAGGATTCCTCAAATTCTTGCTTGCCCTCTTGTAACAGGCCTAGCTCCAGAACTTCTGCAGTATTGCAGATAAGCCAGGATGGTTGCCTGCCAATGGTGGTCTCCAGTAATGAGCTAATGCCACCTTTCCCATGCACTCCTGAGGCAATGAACTTTGGTTTTGTTTGTTTTGTGTTTTTCAAGACAGGGTTTACCTATGTAGACCAGGTTGCCCTGGAACTCGCAGAGATCCCCTGCCTCTGCCTCCAGAGTGCTAGGATTAAAGGTGTGCCACCATGTCTCGCTATGAGCTTTTCTGAAGCTGTTCACCTGTATTTCTTTTGTTTAAAATTCCTAGTTTCCCTAACTCCTTCTACTGTGTTTGTATTAGACAGCATTCTCTAGAGGAACAGAATTGAATGACATACATGCAATATATATATAGTATTATAAATCAAGAGTACTGGGGTTGAGGATTTACCTCAGTGGTAGAGGTAGAGCACTTGCCTAGCAAGCAGAAGGCCCTGGGTTCGGTCCTCAGCCCTGGGGGAAAAAAGAGTACTATATGCTGGAGACTGGAGAGATGCTTAGCGGTTAAAAGCACTGGCTGCTCTTCCTGAGGACCCAGTTCTGATTCCCATCACCAGAGCAGCAGCTCACATCTGTTTATAACACCAATTTCGGGGATTCAATCCTAGCATCCAAATGGTGGCTCACAATTTTCTGTAACTCAAGTTCCAGGGAAACTCACACCCTCTTTTGACCTCTGTAGGCATCAGGCACACACATGATACACATGCAGGCAAAACACTGATGGGCAGAGAATAATAAAATCATTTTTAAAATGAAAAAAGAAGACAATAAAATTTATTATATTTTATATTATTCTTTGAGACAGGGCATCATGCTGTAGCCCAGGCTATCCTGGAATTTACTCATGAAGTCCAGGCTGGCCTTGCATCAATCTTCCTGTCTTTACTTTCTGAGTGCTTAGATTATAGGTAGGAAACACCATGCGCATCAATGATAAGAATGTTACAATCCTGATTGGCAAAATGGTTTTGAAACAGGCACTTAGAAGCTGTTTCGTGTGCATGTGTGCGTGTGTGTGTGTGTGTGTGTGTGCGTGCGTGCGTGCGTGCGTGCGTGTGTGTGTGTGTGAAAGAGAGAGAGAGAGAGAGAGAGAGAGAGAGAGAGAGAGAGAGAGAGAGACAAAGGCAACTAAATACAGGATAAAATTCCCTCTCCCAAGATTAGCTCGGCTGATTCCTCCTCATTCTTTCTCTGTATAATTTGCTCTTCATTCAGTGGAAAGGAAGCTTCCCACAAACCTTCTAAGTAGTGCAGCCATACAACTCTAGCAGTTTGTCCTCAGCTCTTCAGTTAAGAATGGGACACTCTATGGCCTTGGTGTCCCTGAACTTAGCTCCGATACACACAAAGAGACGATAAATGAAGTCCAAGGGAGTCTCAGACACAAGGCTGACAACCTGGACAGAAAGACGAGACTAGACTTGGAACGGTTTTGTTCTCATTTGCTGGGAAATACATTTAGGAGACAGACAGATTTCCCTCTGATTTCCCAGACAGCCAATTCTCTCAGTGCAGCAGAGTTTAAAGATTGGAAGGTTTGAGGACACCTGTGTGGCCTGGACAGGTGTCTCCATGACGGGTAAGGTGACCTGCTGACGTCCCATGCAACCCAAGTCAGAAGCTCATTTTTTAGTAAAAGGGGGGACCTGTAGGGCCCTGGCCCCCGTTTTGGGTAACTGTTGCCTTGCTTGCTGACATTGACCTTGATGTCCTCCCTATGCTAATTCCCTGTGAGATTCCACCCTCCTGAATGCTTAAGGGAAGCTCCTTGTCTGTGTATCCAGCATATTGGGCATTAACTGCTTAGATGCAAGATTGTAAAACATCAGGAGCGGGGTTGGGGATTTAGCTCAATGGTAGAGTGCTTGCCTAGCAAGCGCAAGGCCAGGGGTTTGATCCTCAGCTCAAAAAAAAAAAAAAAAATCAGAAGCAAACTTCTGCCCTCCGGGGTTCTCCCATTGTGCTGCAAGCCTGTATTTAAGACCTCCTCCCTCTTTCAATAAATGGCATTTGGCATTCAAAAAAGAAGAAGAAGAAGAAGAAGAAGAAGAAGAAGAAGAAGAAGAAGAAGAAGAAGAAGGGGGTCAAGATCATGATGGGGAAACCCACAGAGCCAGCTGACCGGTGCTAGTTGGAGCTCACTGACTCTGGACTGACAGCTTGGGAACCTGCATGGGACTGAACCAGGTCCGCTGAATGTGGGTGACAGTTGTGTGGCTTGATCTGTTTGTGGGGTCCCTGGCAGCAGGACCAGGACTTATCCCAGGTGCATGAACTGGCTTTTTGGAGCCCATTCCCTGTGGTGGGGATACCTTGCTCAGCCTTGATACAATGGAGAGGGGCTAGGCTCTCCTTCAACTTGGTATGCCAGACTTTGTTGACTACCATGGGAGGCCTTACCCACTCTGAGGAGTGGATGGGGGTAGAGTGGGAGAGAGGTGAGGAAGCAGGAGAAAGGGAGAGAGGGGGAACTGGGGTTGGTATGTAAAATGGAAAAAGTTTTAATAAATAAATATATTTAATTAAAAAAAAAAAAAGATTGGAAGGTTTGAGTTTATTCCGGCAGACATCATGAGCCAAATTCTGACTTCAGCATCACTGATCCAGTCAGTGCATTGAAACGATAGCCAGTGGTCAGAGAGCAGAAAGAGAGTTGAATTTTAATAAACTCCATCCTGTCTTAGCCCACCAGTTTCTGGTTCCAGCTCTCTTATTACTCAGATGTGACTGAAAGCCATTTTTTTTTTGTTTGTTTGTGTCTGTTTTCTGTTTGTTTTTGAAGGAGAATCACAGTTATTCCAGATTTCCCCCTTGAATGTGGGATTAGGTCGAACAGACCATGTCCACCTGGCCAAATGGGGCTTGACCTGACTGAGGGTGAGTGTCACCAGAGAAGTGGCCCTTGGCAGTGGTGAAAGGCACATGGTGAAGCAAACCAGATGGAGCTTCGTGTCCCAGCCTCAAGGGGAATGGAGTCTGGGAAGCCAGAAAGAAGCGGTCACGCGAGCCTTCCTGAACAGCCTGCATGTTCTCTTTCCTCTGTGTGACAAAGTCCTCTTAGGTGTCGCCTGGCTGAAGCGATTCTGACAGGGCAGAGCACTGCCTGGCAGCAGCTGTCCACAGTCATGAGCAAACACCCACTTCCGTGTTGAGCTCCTGGCCCCGGTGAGAAGGTCACCTGGAGATGGTGATTGAAAATTCTCCCGGACTTGCAGTGACAGCCTCCTTTCTACCCAGCACTTCCCCCTTGTTATTGAAGCAGTTATTAAATTCTAGCTGTAGTTTAGTGAAAATTAAAAAGAAAATTTCTAACATCCCTGCCCGGATCACAGGCCCTAGGACTTTTGACTATGGAGTCTTTGGAAAGCAGGAGATCTCAGTTTACGACCCAAGGTGGAGGCTTCTGGAGCCCATCCATCAGCTGACAGGAAGTCTAGGTCATTGACTAATAGGAGTGCCCAAAAAATAAAAATAAGAATCGAATGATGGAAGACATATCAAAGAATTCATAGACGGAGTTAATATTTTTAAAGAATGTGATTAGGGAGTGACTGAAACTTCACATTGAAAGGAAGATATCAGCAACTCAAATTAGAAAGCATAACCTAAGAAGCTTTGGGAGGGAAAATAGACCTATAAGAAGTGTGCACTCTTTAAGAAGTTTCCAGAAATAGCCAGGTGGTGTTGGCACATGCCTTTAATCCCAGCACTCGGGAGGCAGGTGGATCTCTGTGAGTTCCAGGCTAACGTGGTCTGCAGAGCAAGATCTATGATAGGCACCAAAACTACACAGAGAAACCCTGTCTCGAAAAATCAAAAAAAAAAAAAAAAAAAAAAAAAAAAGGTGAGTCATGGTGGTCTGTTATCCCAGCAATGGCAAGCTGGTTGGTCAAGACAGGTGGACAGCCAAAGGTCGCAGGCAAGCTGCCTAGCTTCCATAGTCAGGTCCCACGCCAAAGAGTTTCTGGAATTAATGGTTGCCTTGCCTTCCTCAGCTACATCAACAGTTTCAGATTTCTGCAGCTATACACAAGGATTCTGCAGTTTAGTGTGCTTCCTAGCATGGCTGTATATCCAAAAGGCCTTTGTAATTTTAGCTTCAGATTATAGTAGGATTTGTGGATTCGTGCATAGAAAATATTCCTCCCCATTTAATGTCGATTATCACTCATTTGCTGAACACTGGGTTGACCAGGTGACAGAAGGCTTTTGGTAGAGCAATTCTGCATGTGATCTGACACTGATGACAGGCTCTGGTGCAGCGCTTTGTCCTCACTCACATCCTTAGAATTCTCAGAACGGCTTGCTGATGCTCTGTAATATACTCTAAGAGAGACACTCTGAAAGACTGTGGCTTGTGTTGGGGAAGTAGGTCTGTAGTAGAGCATTCTTCCAGAATGCTCAAGATCTTAGGTGCAATTCCCAGCACCACCCAAAAGTAAAATTAGTCCTTCCTTCCTTCCTTCCTTCCTTCCTTCCTTCCTTCCTTCCTTCCTTCCTTCCTTCCTTGGGGGATTTAGCTCAGTGGTAGAGCACTTGCCTAGCAAGCGCAAAGCCCTGGGTTCAGTCCTCAGGTTGTGGGGGTGGTCACCAAATAGGAGGATGTGCAGAATGTAGTTCGACCTAATGCCCTACATCAGCCTATCAGTGTCGGCTTCCTAATTATTCTAGCATCCGCAGATAACAGTTGGTGGATTTTTTATTTTCTCTGACAGGCTTTCCTTGTTATTGCACAGACTGGCCTGAAATAACTGAGTCTCCTGCTTCAGCTCCCTACCACCATACCTGGCTCTGAAAATAAGTTCTGGGTATAAACTGATGCGTGCAGACATTTTCATGCCAAGGCAAACTGGAAAGAATCTCCACCACTGCAACTGAACTGCTAGCAGCCCTTGCGACCCCGGTAGAAAGCACACTCCATTATCTCAACGCATCTACAAATTGCACTTAGATACCTACTCTCACTTCTTGGTGACATGGCCATGGATCACATCTTTGTCCAATTCATATAGAATATGGCCTGGCCATTCATGGGCATTCTCCAGAAAGCTTGTCGGGAAACAAGTTTCAGGGCCAGATTTCTGGTTGTCCATCAACAATCCCTCTCAGGGGCCACCTCTCTCGCCAATGCTTTGAAATTCCTTTGTGCCTGGGCATCCTTTGATGTTTGCAGACCTTGCTTAAGGCTATTCTCAGGGTGAACCCAAGTGTTCCACATGAGAACATACAGAAACAGGCCGGCATAAAAAGATGTTCCTGACCCCGCCCTCCATGCCACCACCCCCACCACCCCCACAAACCCAAGTGCCATCCTTCTGCTGTCATTCATTTCTCTACTGCTGTGGACTTCCTGGGAGCTCCAGAGAGGACACGGACTCTTCTGCTCTTCAGATCCCCCTATCTCTGCACCCACCGCAACAAGCCACGTGTGCACTGATTTAGGTGAGTTAGAAGGATTGCAGTACAGGAAGCTTGGTTGAAAGGCCAGGAATCATAGGAAAGAGATTGACTTACATTTTAGGGTTAAGAATGAAAACTGAGCCAAATCATAGAGAACAAGACTTCAGATTCAGCTCAGCATTAACCCCACAGATGTGGCTTCCCTGCTACCCCACCCTCAGACAGTCTACCAAAGTATTTTTGTTGGCTCTCAAAGGTCTATCAGGCCCATATGAGGTAAGGGCTGTGAGTAAAAGGAATGATTCAAAAGACGAGGTACACTCCGTAAATGAGGGCAGACTCTGTTTAAGCAGAAGGCCTTTCAAATATTGCACACTGTCTTCCACCCAGAGTCACTCCCGTGAAGCTAGGTTTCGTCTTGGTATTTGGTTAACTGAATGTTAATATTGCATTATTATTAGTATTTCAGACCTTCTGTTCCTTTAGACATGTTCAACAAGCAGTTCTGGCCAATCATGATGGTTTGAAATGAACATAGGGATACGGTTCCTGAGAGAAGATATGAGAGTTTAGAAATGCTGTTGCATTTTCCCTAGGTTTGGGGAAAATGCTGTAAGGGGCTCAAGACAGGAGAAGCATCAGGGCACAATCAGTATGACGTGCAACCCGGGCTACAATTTCAGGGACCAAATGCCTTCCTGCTTGGCAATATCTCCCAAGCATCTCTGTTCCCTTCAATGGGAATTAGTGTTTGAACTCTGAAGACAAGTCTCTTGACTGCATGATCTTCTGAGTGTTGAGGAGTTAGCTAGAGCTGGTGAGAGAGTAATGAGTCCCTTCCACTGAGTAGAAGTGAGGGTATATAAAAGGAACTTTGAGTTCTCAAAATAAATTCCATCTTTTTTTTTTTTTTTTTTTTTTTTTGCAAGTATCATTACTACCTAGAGGATATCTCTGGGAAACAAACAAATTATGTGGGAATAGAAATTTAAAGTACAGCTCAGCCTACAGGTTAGTGTTTCAATACTGTCCCCTCTCTTTCCTGTGCCCACTTAGGTGGCCCTGGTACCTGCTATGGCATCCTCTCTGAAGCCTTGGCATATGTTTCTGCTCCTGCTGGGCCTGCAGTACAGCCTGCTTGCACAGAGCAATTCCAGGAGGGAGTTCATGGAATACCATCACCTAAATCCAAACAAAGACTTCAGTGCATACAGATGTGATGAGCTCATGACAGAGAAAGGACTGAAACCCAAGATCTCACACTCATTTGTTCAATTGTCATGGTACAAAGTTGAGCATGTATGCCTTAGTGGCAACTTCAGAGATCGCTACAAAAACTCCTATGTTTGGGCTCAGATGCCGATTAAGGTCCTGAAGTGCTACTGGGATAGTTACATGAGTAGATACATAGAGATAAAGAGCTACAGCTACGTCCAGTTTCACTGTGGTGCAGATGGGTATGTCGACAGCATAGAGGACATGAAGATGCTGGAGCCCATCTTTGACTAGAAAGTCTCGCCAGCTCGACAGCTCTGTCTGGGCAAGCTGTTAGTAATTCTCAAACATCAACCCCCTGCTTACAATAGCTACTGTTACTCCACTTCACAAATGAATGTCAGTGTTTCCCAACCATGTTGATTCTTGGTATTATGATCATGCTTATGTTGATCTCTGCCTAAAATAACATTTCTCCCTTGTCTACCTACTTTTTTTGGGGGGGGGGGTTTCGAGACAGGGTTTCTCTGTGTAGTTTTGCGCCTTTCCTGGAACTTGCTGTGTAGAGCAGGCTGGCCTTGAACTCACACAGATCTGCCTGGCTCTGCCTCCCAAGTGCTGGGATTAAAGGCGTGTGCCACCATCGCCCGGCAAAGCTATTTTTTTTTGAGCTGAGGACCGAACCCAGGGCCTTGCGCTCAAGTGCTCTACCACTGAGCTAAATTCCCAACCCCTGTCTACCTACTTCTATTCACCTTTTTCATGACTTGGCTCACACGGCTTCTGCTGCTGGGAAAAAGTATCTGAGAGAACCCACTCAAGGGAGGAGTGATTTGCCTCCTCGTCTGGGGGCTTTCAGTCTGCGGTCTGTTGGCTCTGATGTCCACCAGGGAGAGTGAGGCAGAACATTATGGTGAGAAAAATGTGGACGAGCAGAGCTGCTCACTTCATAGAGACTAGGAAGTAGAAAGAGAAGGAAGGGGAAGGGCAAGATGTGACAACTGTGGCTTCAGTGGCCCGCCTGCTCCAACTGGGTCCTCAGACCCACCCAGCTATAAATTCATCATTGGATTAACCCACTGCCAAAGTAAGTTACAGCCTTCATGACCCTGCCAGCAAGTAAGCCTGCAACAAAGGAGACTGCGGGAGGACTGGACAGCCAGACCACACGGCATCTTCTCTTGACTCAGTCAGGGTGTCCCCCCCTCCCCCATGTCATCATCTTTATGCCTATCCAAACCCAAATTATCCTCCCTTCCACAAATAAATTGTTATTCCACTGTGTGTCGTACATATACACATTATGTGTGTAGAGTTGTGTTGTGTATTGGTGTGAGCAGTGTAGTTGAATGTTATATGAAGGATGACTAGATGTGTGTGAATATCTCATACTTTGGCTCAAGGTGCATTTTATTTTTGGTTGTGAGCCTAGCCTTTAACGGCTGAGCCATCTCTCCAGCCCTCAAGGTGCATTTTATATAGGCACCTAGGTACATGTGGTTATACCCATGTGTTAAGGTAGAGTCAAGTCTTGACTTGGACAGTGACTGTGGTGGTATCTTTAGCTCCACCCAAATGGGAAATCAGGGCAGAGGGAAACAGATAACTATCATGTTGACTCAAGTAATGTGGTAGGTCTCTGGCTCATAACCAGTGGTTCAGGAAGTTAGGGGTTTTTCTCTCTCTTATCTTTTGGCTTGGGATTTTAATTTTAGCTTTGATAAAGCATACATAAAAGATGTTTGAATCACTTGCTCTCCCCGACTGCAGAAGATTTCTAACATTAAACAAACATTAGTGGAGCTGGAGAAATGGCTCAGTAGATAAGAACAGTTGCTGATCTTCCAGAGCACCCAAGCTCAGTTCCCAGCACCCACATCAGGGGTTTACAACCATCTATGACTCGAACTCTAGGGCATCCAACACCTTCAGTCTCCAAGGGCACCTGCACTCCTGTGCACAAGACTGCATACCTACACACAGTCAAACATAGTAAAAATAATTTTTTTCAAAACACAAGACAGATATTAGGCTGTCATTGGTGTGCAAGCCATAAAACGCTGCCTGATCAAAAATAATCTTTCTTGGGGTGTTGTGCTGGCTAGTTTTATGTCAACTTGACACAAGCTAGAGTCATCAAGAGGAGGAGCCTCAGCTGAGAAAATGGCTATTTAAGATCAGGCTGCAGGCAAGCCTTTAGGTCATTTTCTTAATTAGTGATTGTATTGATGTAGGAGGGCTGAGTGCATTGTGGGTGGGGCCACCCCAGGACAGTTGTCTTGGGTTCTATAAGAAAACAAGTAGACTGAGCCGGTAATCAGCACTCCTCCATGACATCATCATTGGCTCCTGCCTCCAGGTTCGTGCCCTGTTTGAGTATCTGTCCTGACTTCTTTCAATAATGATGAGCAGTGACGTGGAAGTGGAAGCCAAATAAAGCCTTTCCTCCCCAAATTGCTTTTGGTCATGGTGTTTCATCAAGCAATAGTGACCCTGACCAAGACAGAAGTCCATGTGGTGAAGCAGCAGATATAGAGATTTGAATGAGAATTTCCCATTAATTCCTGTACTTGAACATGCTGTGGATGACTGATTGATAAATAAAACCCTGATAGGCCAGTAGCCAGGCAGGAAGTGTAGGCAGGACTAGCAGAGAGGAGAACTGAGGGAACAGGAGGGTGGAGAGGAGGAGACGCCAGCCTGCCGTCCAGGGAGCATCACGTAAAGGCAGCAGGTGAAGCCACGGAACACGTGACGACATAAAGATGAACAGAAATGGGCTGAGTATAAGAGTAAGAGCTAGACAATGGTAGGCCTGAGCTAATGGCCGAGCAGTTTAAATAATAGAAGGGTCTGTATGTTTGTTTTATAAGTGGGCTATAGGACTGCTGGGGCTTGGCAGGACCCGGAGAGAAAAACTCTAGCTACATGAACATTTAGTTCCCAGTTGGTGGTGCTGTTTGGGGAGACTGTGGAACCTTTAAACGGTGGAGCTTGCAGGAGGAACCACATCATGAGTTTATAATCTCATCCAAATTCCAGTTTGGTCTCTCTGAATGTGGTTGAAGTTGTGATCGCTCAGCTTCCTGCTCCAGCTACCTGCAGCCACGCTTCCCCACCTTTACGGACTCTCTCCCTAGAAACCATAGTCATCATAAACTCCTTCTTGCATCAGTTGCTTCTGGTCATGGTCTTTTATCACAGTCACAGAAAGTAACTAATCCAACAGGTAAGGGAATAGTCTCCACAGGCCTAGTGACCTGGATATCCCTGGAAACTACCCCAAAGGTGGAAGGAGAGAACTAATGACACAAAATTATCCTCTGGCTTCCATATGCATCATGTCACACCATGCACACACCAACTCACACATGCACGTCACATATAGACACATAATAATAATAATGATAATAATAATAATAACAACACATTTTAACAATTTAAAAAAAATTTTAATATGTGGGGGGTGTATGCATGTGTGTGAGGGTGCCTGTGGAGGCCAGAGGTGTTGGATCCCCAGAAGTCAGAGTTACTGGTAGTTGTGGTGTTGGGAACCAAACTCAGGTCTTCTCCAAGTACTCTTAACCACTAATGCATCTCTCTAGCCCCATAAAAACATTAAAAATAAAAACAAATAAGCAAACAAAAAACCCTTAAAACCTTTCTTGCATCAACCACAGATGAACAGACAGCATTCACTGACTCACTCATTAGAAGATTTGTCTTAGGACCTGGAGAGATGGGTTACTTGGTAAAGTACTTGATACACAACATGAAGGCTTGCATTCAGAGCCCTAGGACCTGAAAGTGTGTGGTTTGGAATTCAGGGGGACCTGGGGACATTTGGTAAGAGATTCATTAGAAGAGTTATTAACACCATGGGTGGACACACAGATAGATGGCAGCATGGCGGAGGTCCTTTCTTGGAGTATCAGAGAAAGGGGAAGGTTTCCTGATAAATGCATTGACAGGAATCAGTTGGGTGTGAGGGAAGGGAGGAGAAGGATCCCATCTGGTTGAATTGTACCTACTATACTAGTAACTCTCTAGCCTAGTTTGGGTTTCTATTGCTGCAATGAAACACCAAGACCCAAAGCATGTTGAGGCAGAAAGGGTTTATTTGACTTACATTTCCCCATTGTAGTTCATCATGGAAGGAAGTCAGGACAGGAACTCAAACAAGGCAGGAACCTGGAGGCAGGAGCTGATGCAGAGGCCGTGGAGGAGTGCTGCTTACTGGCTTGCTCCCCATGGTTTGCTCAGCCTGCTTTCTTATAAGAACTCAGGATCACCAGCCCAGGGATAGCACAGCCTACAACAGGTGAGCCCTCCCCCATCAATCACTAATTAAGACCATGCCCTTCATCCAGATCTTATGGAGGCTTTTTTCTTCAATTGAGGTTCCATCCTTTCAGATAACTCTAGCTTGTGTTATGCTGACATTAAAGTCTCTGACACAGCAGGCAGTCATAGGCAACATAAATTTGTTAAAAAGTGGGGGGTGGGGCACCGAAAGAAAAACTCCCTGAAGAGCGCGGGGGGGGGGGGGGGGGGGGGGGGCAGTTCCATTTTTCCTATGGCGTCTGGGGGTTTTAAATGGTTTTGGTGACCTTAGATCATCTTCTATAATGGTTAGTTTTAATGTCAACTTGCCACAAATTAGAATCACCTGAACAAGGAGCCTCTCTGCAGGAAGTGTCCTGACTGCCTTGATGGATGTGGGAGACTTTTCCCAGCTGTGGATGGCACCTTTTGGTAGCAGCTCAGATAAAAGGGAAGTGGCCCAAAGCGGCTCTCCCTCCTTCCTCTCCCGTTCCAGATTTTCCAAGTTTTCCTACTGGGCTAGCTGCTCTCCAGGAATCTTCTGAAGGTCCAGCACCAGACTGGGACTGCTGAGGTCTTGTGGGCTGAGCGATTATAGGTTGTTACCCCTTTCCCATCCTCAGTGAGAGACAGCCGCCATGGATTACTCTGAATGTTTAAGGGCTGAGTAACTACTGGGTTCTCGGGTCTCAGGTGTGATTTAGCTGTTATTACTTTTTTTTTTTTAACTGATAAGTGTGTGTGTGTGTTGTCATGTCCCACTGGTTCTGTTCCTCTAGAGAACCATGACTAAAACACTTTCCCCTAATTTTTTGATGGATCAATTTAAACAAAGAAAGGACAGTTTTTCACCCCACAACTTCAGGAAAAGATGTTCAGGAGCCACCTTGAACATATCTGACCCACCTAGAGAGGCAAGGAGTCCCAGCTTGTGGGAGAAAAAGGCTCTGGGGACTTTGCCTCAGGTCAGAGAAGTGAGGAAAAAGTTGGAAACTTGCCATCTTTGCTGTCTATCAGTGGCCCCTTTCCTCATCTGTCTTACAGGGATCTGTGCCGCCCCTCGTCTGTCATATAGCTTGTGTCTTCTCTGGTTTTTTGTTTTCTTGTTCTCATTTTTCTTCCCATTACCCCAAACTCTTCCCTCCTCTTTCTCCTTTCCTGGTCTACAGGGCCTTGATGACTCGGTTTCCTGGGAGATAACACTGGTCTACAGGGTCTGAAGGCGTATCTTTATCCCTTTCTTTTTAGTCTGTCTTCCACTAAGACTTCTTCACTCTTTATTTTATTTATTTCTTTGCCTGTACCATTTTCCCTCCCCTTTTCTACTTCCTATCTAAACTAACAACCTAATACTCATCATTGATCCCACCGTGACTTCTCACTGGTTTTTCTTTATTTTCCCCAGCCAGATCTACAGTAGCCAAGAGACGAGCACACACAGTACTGTTGGTTCCCCTTCTCCACTGGTGAGAAATCAGTTCTCGGTCCAAAAGAAAGCACCACCAATCTAGTGAAAGCCTCTTGGTCGGGCAAAGCTTGATTTACAAGGGTGAGCTGCTCACACCCATTCAAGAACAAACCCACAGAGTCAGAAACTCAACAGCCTTTATCTTAATGCAAGAGCGCTGTGTCCTTCCCTTGCTGGCTGAGCTCCAACCTCAGCCTGTCACGGTTGCTTAGTTTGAGAAGAACTGGTACAAAGGAAATGAAGGAAAGCAAGCCTGGGCAGGCATCTCAAGATCCAAGAATGCAGCAGGGCCTGTGGATAAATAAAAGTTTTACCAGGTAGGGGATAGCAAAAGATTTAAATTCCTTGTCTCGAACAAAAGCTTCATGGGGTCTGACAGAAAGACTAATATTTAATGTTCCATCCATACCGAGAGCACTTGGTACTGAAGGGGCGACTGTGTGGTAGCAAACACTTACCCTGTTCCCAAGGTGGATTTACGGTAGCATTGCCATTTTGATTGGAAACAGTTCTCAAGCCTCAGGAAGTTCTGAGGAAAGAGCCCTAAAGGCCAGCTGAAAAGGAAAAAGTCACCTCAACCCTCAGGCAACATAGTCTTTCCTGGGCTTCCAAGCAGATTCTCTGAAAGAAGGAAGGTTACCTGAGTTAAAACAACAAAAATGGAATCAATGATCTAATCCTGACAGGATGAGCTCAGTGCGGAAATACCAGTAACGTGAAAAACCATGACATGTCTCCTCCAAAAACTTCTAACATCCAGTAACCTCTAAGAAGAACCATTTAAATAAAAATCCAAACCAAAAAAATAAAAATAAAAATAAAAAACTTAAACTATGCTCAAAGAAGACACAAATTCCTGAATAAATTCTTTTCTTCTCCAACATAATGTTTTTATTATTTTTTGGGGGAATTTCATGCAGTTCACCTTGATCACACTTACTTCTCATTCCTCCCAGGTTCACCCTCCCACACTAGTGCCCCCCCTCAAGAAAACCAAGTCCAATTTGTGTTGTCCATGATGTGTCTGAAATATACTACAAACTGAGCATGCAGAATCTCTGGAACAACATGAACCGTGGGACTAGAAGGAAAAGATTTTCGCAAAAAAAGGTGTAGAAAATACTTTCCATGAATGCACAGAAGAAAATTTCCCAAAGCTAGGGAAAGACATGCCCATCCAAATAGAAGAAACACCCAGAACACCAAATAGAACCAGAAAATAAAATCCCCATATTATATCATGGTTAAAACACTGAATATACAGAACAAAGACAGTATATTGTAAGCTGTAGAGAGAAAGACAAAAATCACATCTAATGGCAATTAATGGAGACTCATCGTTGGTCAAGGTGTTAAGAACAGGTGAATATCAAGTGCTCAGTCCTGAATGGGCCACCTATATCATCCTCTCCAAGGCTCAGAAACCATCAAGAAAGAGTGGGGAGAAAAGAGTGTAACAGCTGGATGATGGTGATGATGATGATGGTGGTGGTGGCGGCCATGTAATGCTGTCTTACAGACACAACAAGGCCAGGGTGTGCCTGAACTCACAACATCCATGGCAGCTTGTTAGGGACTGCACAAGACTGAGTCCACAAACATTCAGTCATAGATAGGCAGAGGCTCATGAGACCCCTCCAAGGGGACCTAATCGTAGGTTGTTGGAGTAGGCATTGTCTTCAGTGACGTAGCTGTTGTGAGTTACTTGTGCTCCAGTAGATACCTTTCTACCCATGCCCACACAAGTTGAAACCTAGTGGGTTGCAAAATGCAAACAAAAACAAAATTAAACCCAATACATGAAAGTGCCTGATGGTCAGAAGGCAGAAATAGTGGAGGAGAACAAGACAGAGTGAAGAGGGGGGGCGGGGAGTGAGATGGCTCCACAGATAATGAGCCTCCGTCAAGCTGGATTATCTGAGTTAATCCCAGGGAGCCACACAGTAGAAGGGGAAAGCCAACTCCTGCAAAGTGCCCTCTGATCTCCACACATGCACCGTGGCACAAGTCCAAGTGTGTGTGAGCACACGTGTGTGCAAAAACACACATTAAATAAATGAATAAATTGTAAGTTTAAAAAAGAGAGGGTGGAGGCATGAGTGTGATCAGAATGTAGTGTGTGTGTGTGTGTGTGTGTGTGTGTGTGTGTGTGTGTGTTAGTGTTTATGGCATTGTCAAAGAAGAAACTAATCTTAAAAGCTACTTTTAAAGATTTTTTTTAAGGTGCCTATGGTGTCGGGGAGGAAGCCAAAGACATCAGGTTCTCCCTGGAGATGGGGTGACAGGAGGTTGTGAGCTACCTAATATCGGTATTGGGAACTGAACTCAGGTGCTATGCACAGCTGTACACACTCCCGACCACTGAGTTGTTTCTCCAATCTCTTTAAAACATTTAAAAACATGTTTTCTGTTATTGCAGTTTATTTTTGTTTGTTTGAAGACACTGTTCCAGGTAACCAGGGCTGGCCCCTGTCAGTTCCTTGGTGCTAGGATTACAGGAATGAACCACCATGCTTAGTTCTATATTAACCTTTGAGTGATCATGACTGCGGATGTCATGAGTTACTCGCCTTGTTTCTGTGACCAAAATCTCAGGAAGAATCAGTTTAATGGAGGAAGGGTTTACTTTGACTCACAACTTAAGTCTGTCACAGCTTTGTTCATTACGCCAGGTAGTCGTAATGGCAGGAGTCAGCTAGTTATAACGATCTCAATCCGGAAGCGTAGAGCAAACAATAAATGAAGCTGTGTATAAAGCCTCATGACCCCCTTGCAGTGACCCACTTTCTCTAGCATGTCTCCATCTCCTAAAGGTTCCACAACTTCCCCAAATGGTCCCACCTGCTGGGGCCGAAGTGTTTAAACACTCAAGTCTATGGGGAAACACTCAAACCACAGTGGTTAAATCATGTCTAAAAACCTCCCTCTGTGGTTATTAGTCAAAGAGATCACGATGGTGTACACCTGCATCCCAGCACTTGGGAGGTGGATGCAAAGAGATACTGAGTCCCAGGCAAGCCTGGGCACACACCCAGACCCTATCTGAAAAACAACAAACAAAAACACCTCTTTGGATAAAAGTGTACTATTGTAACTATATTAATCTGGGAAAGTATGCAGAATTGATTGGAAGAAATAAGGCAGGAGGCGGGGAGTCCCAGTGCAGCCCTCCATGAGATGATGCGGTGCAGCAATCCTGTAGTGCACACCGGTGGTGAGCAGCCGAGAGACTCAAATGCAAGCACCCTACATTATCTCCTCTTCTTCATGCTTTCGGGTCTTTTCACACACAATTCTCCCTTTAAAGGTCCTTACTCCATCTCATTAATTAGTCCTCAAGCTCAACTTGGGTGGGTGTCTTTAAATAACTCTTGTCCCCTTTAGTGTGAACCACACCATGAATGCTATTCATAGTTATTAATTCATAATATATTTATTTACCTGACTATCTTTCATTAGACTGTAAACTCTTAGTAGCCTAGTATCCCAGAGACACATATACAAACAAATGATGTATTCATTTGTACTTGCAGGAACTCATATTGCCAAGTATGTGGTAACTATTGTACAAATATACAAAGTCTATTTTGTTGTTGTTGTTAAGAAATTGAAATCAAAGAGCTTCAAAACAACCTGAAACTCCAGTCAAAAAGGAAGTTCTAACCCCTTAGCAAGAGATCAGGTCCTTGAAACTGAGTTTTGAGTCTACTTGTCTCTTAAGTTGAGATACTTCTCCCTCTTCACTGACATCGAAACGCTCAAAGAGCTTGCTTGGAGGTGGGGTCTCACTTCACTGTACTTCTGCAAAATCTAAGGTTTCTCTTTCATGGGCTTAAGAACCCTTCTTGCCCTGCCCCACTTAGACAGCTGTGACTGGCTTGGAGGAGAAAAGCTAACAAAACATTCAGAACCTGGGACTGATCAACTTCAACTGCCCCGTGTTCTCAGTAGGAACACAGCAAAAACACCGGGTAAGAGAGGCACGTCAGGGCCCTGCCAGGCAGTGGAGCTGGCTGGGAAATGCTGGTTGGAGAGGGAAGGTAAACACGCGTTAGACGGGATTATAGGGGGAAGCGTTGTACATATGAACACAGGTCAAAGAGGACAAGATGTGCCACTCAGGGCTGTGTGCTCATCTCCTGTCTTCCTCACTGGATTTCAGAGTTTTCATAGAATTATGAGCCTGCCTTTCTTTCTTTCTTTCTTTCTTTCTTTCTTTCTTTCTTTCTTTCTTTCTTTCTTTCTTAAGACTGTTAAATCTTAAAAGGAAGAAAAAAACCCATCAAACTAGTCATGATTTGTTTGTTCTTAAAGCTTCTTCTATTAGCACAATCTTCCTTCTTCTACACAGGAAAGAAATGGCCATAGACCTTCGGCGATCCTTTCCTCTCCTACTGCTGCTGGGGCTGTGTGAGCCAGTGTGTCCACTTGGCACTCAGCCTAAGGGTCTCACCAAGGCTCGCTGGTTTGAAATTCAGCACATACAGATAAGTCCTCAGCAATGCAACACAGCCATGCGTGGGGTCAACAATTACACCCAGCACTGTAAACAGAAAAACACCTTTCTGCGTGAATCCTTCGAGAATGTGGCTGCTGCCTGTGGTTTGCCCAACATCATCTGCAAGAATGGTCGAAAGAACTGCCACATGAGTGTAAAGCCTGTCAGCATGATTGACTGCATACACACTGGAGAAGCCTATCCATACTGCCGCTACAGTGGTGCAGTGCAGTACAAATTCTTCGTTGTGGCCTGTGAGCGTCCCAAGAAGGATGACCCCCCTTACCAGCTGGTTCCTGTGCACTTAGATGAGATTGTCTGAGGCTTAGGGCACATGTCTTCTGGTTGACACAGGTTCTCTTACTGTTTATTCCCACTTTGTCTTTTGCGCCTACCGAGAAAGGAAGGCACTGAAAGAATTAGAAAGCCTAAGCTATCAGAAGAGAGTCAAGACTAAAAGAAATAGGGTACATGGGTTCTGATGTAGCTCAGTAACTGAGTACTTGCTTAGTGCACAAAGGCCCCTGGGTTCCATCACTGGTCCACACTCCCCAAAAAAGAAGAAAAAACAGTCCAAGCAGCTGAACAATTTATCCTGCTATGTTTTTTGATCACGCTTTATTGTACTATGCTCACAGAAATAAAACCATTTCCTTTTTCAGTACAATGAGTATCAATTTTGCTGGTTTGTTTGTTTTGTTTTGGTGGTGGCGGCTTGGGTTGTTTGTTTGTTTGACAGCATCTGATTTGGTCAGGCTGGATTCACCACGACTATGTAGTCAAGGATGGTTATCAACTCATTTATTAAATTAAAAAAAACAAAAACAAAAAACACCTTTGGCAATTACAGTCACCTTCACTTCCTGTTGTCTTCTCTTTTTCTCCCACTCCTACTCGGTCCCTTCTTCCAGCTCGTCTCCCTCCCTCCTGCCCTGTGAGGTTCATGCTCCTGCACCGGGAAACGGGGAGGGTCACTGGATGCCAGGAGCCTGGAGAGCTTTTGAAGACTCAGAGTCAGTTTTCACTCCAGCCTAAAGCTGTCAAGCCGCCAGGGAAGCTGCCACCAGCAGCAGGCACCAGGCACACACTGGCTGCACACAAGCCATGTGGAAGTGAAGTAGGCACATAGACCTAAAGGAACACACAGCCAGGCCGGTAAAGGTGGAAGTTTTAGGCTCAAACCTCTGACCTCAAGGCTGTGTTTTTACAGTAGTCTTAGTCAGTGTTCTACTGCTGTGACGAGACACCATGACCATAGCAACTCTTTTTTTAAAAAAAATAATTGTTCTTTATATAGAATAGGTAACTTTTTTTTGTTTTTGTTTTTGTTTTTGTTTTTGTTTTTGTTTTTTGAGACAGGGTTTCTCTGTGTAGCTTTTAGGGCCTGTCCTGGAACTCACTTGGTAGCCTAGGATGGCCTCAAACTCACAGAGATCCGCCTGGCTCTGGCGTGCACCACCACTGCCTGGCAAAGATTTATTATTATGTATAACTGCAGGTCAGAACAAGGCACCAGATCTCATTACAGATGGTCATGAGCCACCATGTGGTTGCTGGGAATTGAACTCAGGACCTCTGGAAGAGCAGCCAGTGCTCTTAACCTCTATGCCATCTCTCCAGGCCCTGGGCAATCCTTATAAGAGAAAGCATTTAATGGGGGCTGGCTTACAGCTTCAGAGGTTTAGTCCATTATCATCACAGCAGGAAACATGGTGGCCTGCAGGCAGACATGGTGCTGGAGAAGGAGCTAAGAGTTCTACATCCAAATCTGCAGGCAGTAAGAAAAGACTTTGGGCTTATTATGACCTTTTGAAACCTCAAAGCTCAAACCCAGTGACACACTTCCTCCAGTAAGACCATACTTCCTAACCCTCTTCAAATAGTGCCACTCTCTGATGACTAAGCATTCAAATGTATGAGCCTATGGAGGCCTTTCTTATTCCAACCACCACACTAGAGTTACTTGGGAAGAGCTGCCTCAGTTGAGAAAATGCTCCCACCAGATTGGTCTGTGGGAAGCCTGTGAAGCTTCTTTTTTATTTTATTTTACTCTACTTTATTTCACTTTATTTTTTGAGACAGGGTCTCTATATAGTCCTGTCTGCCCTGGAATTCCCTATGTAGCCCAGGCTGGCCTCAAACTCACAGAGATCTGCCTGCCTCTGCCTCCTGAGTGCTGAGATCAAAAGTGTATGACACTGTACCTGACTCGAAGCATTTTCTTGACTGACAATTGATGTGGAAGGGCCCAGCTCACTGTGGGCAAGGCCATCACTGGATGGATATTCTGAATGCTATCAGAAGGCAGGCTGAGCAAGCCATGAGGAGAAAGCCGGTAAGCAACACCCTTCATGAGCTCTAGATCGGTTCCTGCCTTGAGTTCAGGCAGGCCCTGACTTCCCTGGATAACTGACTGCAAGCTATGAGATAAAATTAACCCTCTCCTTCCCAAGTTGCTTTTGGTCATAGTGTTTTATCACATCAAATAATAGTTACATAACAGATTACATCATTGTTTACGTTGAGGTTCCCCAGACACCCTGTTTTGTATTGCTTTATAGACCCCCTGACAGCCATTGTCTGCCTTATTTTAGCTGACAAATTCCAGATATCCATATCAGCTTTATGTTGTCTAAACACAGACTGGCCCCGATAGCCTGTGGTGTGAGAAATCTGTGCAGTCTGCACGGTGTGTCTTTCACCTGCTCTGTGGGGCCCCTTGGCTCCAGCCCACCAAGGCTGCCTCCCACCATTTTAAAAATACAACAGAACTTAAAGCTGTTTGAAGGTAAAGCCTATCTCTTTATTTCTTATATTTTTGTTTATGTGTATGTGCCTGCATGAGTTTATGTGCACCACATGTGTGCAAATGCCCTCAGAGCCCAGAAGTAGACCTCAGAACCCCTGGAAATGGCCTTATGAGTTGCCATGTGGGTACTGAGGACCAAACTTGGGGCCTCTGAAAAAGCAGTAATTGCTTTTAACCAATGATCCATCGTTCTATCTAGTCCTGCTTTTTTTTTTTTTTTTTTTTTTAAGAATTATCTAGGTCTGGAAGACAAGGAAATGAGAAATAATCATAGAAGAGGTTCCTTCCCACAATACCTGGGACAAGGTAACACACACCTTTTGCTCTGTACTAGAGAGGTGGAGGAAGGAGGATCAGGAGTTCAAAGCCACCAGGCAGGGATGGCACAGGTCTTTAATCCCGGCACTCCGGAGGCAGTGGCAGGTGGATCTCTGTGAGTTCAAGGCCAGCCTGGTCTACAGAGTGAGTTCCAGGACATGCAGGAATATACAAAGAAACCCTGTCTCAAAAAAAAAAAAAAAAAAAAAAAAAAAAAGAGTTCAAAACTATCATTGGCTAAAAGGAAAGAAAATTCAACATTGACCGACCTGCAGAGCAACTGTACGGCTTGTTCCGGTGTGACAGTGGCCAGCTCTACAGAACTAACCCTTCACTCTCCTCCTTCCACTCAGAATCCCGCCGTGAATCCTGCATCATCCACGGGCAAGACTGCGCCACCCTCGTGACTCTTTCCCAAAAGCGTCACTGGAATTTGATCCCGGCTGTGGTGGTTGAAACTGAAGGCCCCCACGCATTCCCACTTGCTCCACGGAGTTTGAGTCAGTCTAAGGAGGCAGGAGAAGAGGAAGCAGCCCCTGGAGGGAAGACTGGAAGCTGCCTTTCCTGCACCCTGAGAAAGTGCGAAGCGAACCGTGGCTAGAGGAAGCTCACAGAGGCGGAAGCAAAAGCAAGGCTCCTTTGCTCTCCTGGCCGAGGCCAACTCTCAGCTAGATGTGGCAGGTCTGTATTGGTGTGGGGAGCTGAGGGACTCGGGGAGACGGGGCCACTGAGTGCTGCAACAGATGTGAGACTTAGACAGAAAAGTAGGAGAAGAAGGAATGATCAGTGGGTCAGAAGAGGCAGGAAATGCTCGCTTCAGGAGGAGGATGAAAGCCTCCCGGAGTGCGGAAGGTCTGGACCAATGAGGCGACTGGCCTGTTGTCCACAGTCCATTGTGAACGGCCCTAAAAGGACTCCACTAGCTGCACAACTTCTAATGAACAGAATTTTATTTGGTTCACGGTTTTGAAGTCAAGGGAGTCTCAGGTTGAAGGGACGCGTTCTGGTGAGGGCTGTCTTGCTTCATTTGTCCCAGGAGTGGAGCACAGGGGAGGGAAGCATGGTTTTCTCATATGGAAGCCCTAACAGGGGTCACTTCCGGGAAAGAGTGAAAGAGAGGCTGGGAGACAGGGACATCTCACTGGTTTGGCCTACGTGGGACCCTATACAGAAGCATCGAAGTGGACCGGCACGAAGGGGTTCCCCTCACAAGCCACAATGATGTGCTTCTGCTGCTGGCTGGTTTTGTACTGGCAGTTGGGGTACTTGGAGCTGCCAGTCAGGTGGCAGTCGGTGATGTGCAGGGCGGAGCGGCTCTTGTAGCAGTTAGTTCGCCCGTTCTTGCATTTGACGTTTTCCTGGGAGCAGACGGCCTGGATATCCTCTAGGGATTCATGCACAAAGGTGTTTACAGGCTTGCAGGATCCCTTCGTCATTTCCCGCCTCTGCATCATTTGGTTGCAGTAGGTGGGGCTGCTGCTGGGGGAACCCGAGTCCACATGCTGTCGCTTGAACTTCATGGCAGAAGTTTCCTTGCCCAAGGAAGGCTGAACCCATCCAGCCACCAGGAGGAGCAATGGAAACAGGATGAGGGACTTCTCCAGACCCATGGTAGCTTTGTTGTTCTGAGGAGCCTGACAGGGAAAGGAGAGGAAAATAAAGAACTGCAGCACCCATCTCAGCCTCCCCAGCACCCACACCTCAGCCTCCCTAGTACACCTCCACCTCAGCCTCCCTAGTACACCCCCACCTCAGCCTCCGCAGTACACCCCCATCTCAGCCTCCCCAGCACACCCCCATCTTAGCCTCCCCAGTACACCCCCACCTCAGCCTCCCCAGCGCACCCCCATCTCAGCCTCCCCAGCCCACCCCCAACCCTGCCTCCCCAGTACACCCCCATCTCAGCCTCCCCAGCACACCCCTACCTCAGCCTCCCCAGCGCACTCCCCACCTCAGCCTCCCCAGCACACCCCCACCTCAGCCTCCCCAGTACACCCCCATTTCAGCCTCCCCAGCACACCCCCACCTCAGCCTCCCCAGTACACCCCCATCTCAGCCTCCCCAGTACACCCCCATCTCAGCCTCCCCAGCACACCCCCACCTCAGCCTCCCCAGCGCACTCCCCACCTCAGCCTCCCCAGCACACCCCCATCTCAGCCTCCCCAGCACACCCCTAACCCTGCCTCCCCAGCACACCCCCATCTCAGCCTCCCCAGCACACCCCCACCTCAGCCTCCCCAGCACACCCCCATTTCAGCCTCCCCAGCACACCCCCACCTCAGCCTCCCCAGTACACCCCCACCTCAGCCTCCCCAGCACACCCCCACCTCAGCCTCCCCAGCACACCCCCAACCCTGCCTCCCCAGCACACCCCCATCTCAGCCTCCCCAGCACACCCCCACCTCAGCCTCCCCAGCACACCCCCATTTCAGCCTCCCCAGCACACCCCCACCTCAGCCTCCCCAGTACACCCCCACCTCAGCCTCCCCAGCACACCCCCACCTCAGCCTCCCCAGCACACCCCACCTCAGCCTCCCCAGTACACCCCCATTTCAGCCTCCCCAGCACACCCCCACCTCAGCCTCCCCAGTACACCCCCATCTCAGCCTCCCCAGTACACCCCCATCTCAGCCTCCCCAGCACACCCCATCTCAGCCTCCCCAGCACACCCCCACCTCAGCCTCCCCAGCGCACTCCCCACCTCAGCCTCCCCAGCACACCCCCATCTCAGCCTCCCCAGCACACCCCTAACCCTGCCTCCCCAGCACACCCCCATCTCAGCCTCCCCAGCACACCCCCACCTCAGCCTCCCAGCACACCCCCATCTCAGCCTCCCAGCACACCCCCACCTCAGCCTCCCCAGTACACTCCCCACCTCAGCCTCCCCAGTACACCCCCATCTCAGCCTCCCCAGCACACCCCCATCTCAGCCTCCCCAGTACACTCCCCACCTCAGCCTCCCCAGCACACCCCCCATCTCAGCCTCCCCAGCACACCCCCATCTCAGCCTCCCCAGCACACCCCCCACCTCAGCCTCCCCAGCACACCCCCCACCTCAGCCTCCCCAGCACGCCCCCCTCCTCAGCCTCCCCAGCACACCCCCCACCTCAGCCTCCCCAGTACACCCCCCATCTCAGCCTCCCCAGCACACCCCCAACCCTGCCTCCCAGGACAGTTAAGTTCTGCCCGTGAGCCTGGAAGGTTGCCCTCTGCTGAGATATCTTGGAAGTGCTGACACTGCTTTACTTCCTTCCTTAGAGAAGAAAAGCCACTTTTCTCTAGGTGGTGGGCTGTGTCACCTAAATTCTTGGCAGTATGCTGAATCCTGGAGTTCCTTTCATAGAAAATACATTTGAAAAATAGAACACATTTATACACAGTGTTCAAATGGCTCATCAGAAGGTCATTTTGAACATGCCATGAGCTAAGTTGTGTTCCTCAGTCATTACTGACACCTAGGACTGTGGGTGATAGTTACATTGTCTCACAATACTGGGGGACTTGGGCCAGTGCCTGACCCTGGCATTATAAACAGATTGAGTTGTATTCTAAAGACACATGCTCCCTTCCCAACCTGGGTGCTCTGTCCTTCCTGCCGCTCTAGTAAGTGCTTTGTACCTGACTATGCCCTGCCCCCACCCCTGCCTCCAGCTGTTTGCCCTGCCCAGCTGTTTTGGAGTTAGTGTCAGTCAAGAGTGACTGGCCTCCAGGCTGTGTTGGCTCACACCTGTAATCCCAGCACTCGGGTGGCAGAGGCAGGTGGATCTTTGTGAGTTCGAGGCCAGCCTGGTCTACAAAGCGAGTTCCAGGACAGCCCCCAAAGCTACAGAGAGAAACCCTGTCTCGGGTTAAAAAAAAAAAAAAAAAAAAAAGAGTGACTGGCCTTGACTCAGTTCTAGCTCTCAAGCAGAAATAGTCTCTGATGCCATCTCTAGGCCACTTACCTAAACTCTGAGTAAACTCCAGGGCAAACTGGAAGCCAGCTTCTGTAGCCACTCAGTCCCTGTGGTGTGGAACTTATAAGGAAGACACAGGGGTTGGCTTCCAAGAAAAATGGGTGGAGTAAATCTTGGCCCATTTTACCTGAAGGATAAAAACAAGGGCATTGTAAACTTGGATGGAAATGCCCTGGGCTGCCAAGGAAAGGGAGAAAAGCGTTTGAACCTCATGTGCTGATTCCCAGGGGGCAGCAGAGCAAGTCACTGGAACAATGGCAAACACGCAACTCCACATTCCTTCACAAAGCCGCATAACCTATGAGCACATCGTTTGCACCAATTACAACCTGGAGGTTTAAAAGGTCACATAGCAATCCTAGGAATCATGGGAGAGGGAAGCCCTCCCCATCTACAGTACTGAACCGAGTTGATGGTAGCCAGAATTCTAGGTCTCCCTACAGTGCCTTTCTTGAGGAGGAAAGAGAGAACAAGAAGCCTGCTGCCTGTGGGCATCTGGAAGGGTTCTAGTATTGGTGGGGTTCTCGGGGGCAAAGTCTGGGCTGCAGCAGTCTTACCAGGCCAGGGTACAGCCACTCATCCTCAATAGATCAATTAAAGAGACAAGTAACAGCAAGGCCTTCAATGTGGCGAATTGGGAAAAGGAACAAATAGAGTCCCGTGACCCCGAGTTCATCTTCAGGATCCTGGCATGAACTTTAGGCTTACATGGAGAGTTCAAAGTGGGGACCCTCCCATCACTGACCCATCGTTGTCTGGGCTCCCATCTCTACTGCAAAGCGGTCTGACAAGTTGTCAGAACTGTGTGAAATCTCTTTCCAGGAGACAACTCTCCCTCTGGCTAGCACAAGGTCCCACCCAGTCTTTTATCTCCCCAACATGAGACTACTGGGGAAATTTATTTTTCTTGTTGTTGTTGGTGGTGGTGGTTTTTACAGGTCCAGCTTTTTATTAAACATATTAACAAAAAAGGTTCAGTTAAAAAGAGCAAAGCCCAGATGTCACCAGACTCCCCGGATTCTTTCTTTGCTCCCACTTTGTTCTCGGCAGGGGCAGCAACAGTGAAGGGACCAAGCAGCCCCCATGATGCAGGCGAGGCTTCCAATGTTGACATTGGCCAGGACCTTTACAAACAAGCTGGGCCAGAATGGATCACCACTGACACCAGCGGCTTTAATGAGGGCATTGCTCACCTTCCTGTGTCCATCACCTCATGCAGGATGAGAGCAGAGTGGATGCAGGCTAGCTTGGAGATGTACACTACAGTGCCAACTGCCACCACGGTGCCAATCACTAGATGAAAGGAGGGCCTCACCCCAGGCTGCCTTAGCTTCCTCAAAGCCAAGCACCTTCCCGGCAGCTGAGGAAAGCCTGGAGAAATTCCCATTTGTTGGGGTCTGTACCAAATAGTTTTATGTCAGTTTGACACAGCTAAAGTTATCTGAAAGGAGGAAACCTCAATTGAGAAAATAATATCTGGCTGAAGAGCATTTTCTTTATTAGTGATCAATGGCGGGAGAGTCCAGCCCTCTGTGGGTGGTGCCATCCCTGAGCTGGTGGTCCTGAGTTCTCTAAGAAAGCAGGCTGAGCAAGCCATGATGAGCAAGCCAGTAAGCAGCACCCCTCCATGGTCCCTGCATCAGCTCCTGCCTCCAGGTCCCTGCCCTGCCTCCAGGTTCCTGTCCTGACTTCCTGGGAGGATGAACTGTGATGTGGAAGGGAAGAGGGAAGTCTATTTTGTCATGGTGTTTCTTTGTAGCAATAGTCACCCTAACTGAGACAGGGTCCATTGTCTCAATAGTCTGGTGGCCGAGAAAGGTGTTGGTTAAATCCGTGCTGCTCGTGGCCATGCCAACCAAGGGGTTGGAGGAAGAATCATGAGCCATGGTTACCTTTCTAGAGTTTTATTGGGAAAGAGGGAGGGGAGGGGGAGAGAGAGAGAGACAGAGAAGAACAGAGAGACAGAGAGGAAGAGAGAGACAGAGAGACTGCGCAGAGGGTGGAGAGAGGGAAGTGGGGGGGCACAGAGGGCCCACCCGCATTTTAGGCTGGCCCTTGTCCCAGGATGATGGCCTAATTAAGGACAAACCCCTTACAAGGGGTCATCTGGAAGAAGGATACCTTCCAGAATAGTTACAGGCGGTTTGGAAAAGAAAGGGAAGAGTGCCTGAGCAGGGAGGGACGTCCAAGGCAAGCCCTGATACTTCTGGCCACTTCCCACCATCTTCCACGTGTGGTCTGGAGTATTCAAGATCGGAACAGAGCAGAACTGAAGTTAACCAAAGCCACAAATGGTTTTGGAGAAAATTCAGTGAAATGACTTGGGGGAGGTCAGGTTACCCTGACTGTGCACCTCCTCTCCCAGGGAGCCATATCCTGTCCTGTAAACAGAAGAGCGCAGAAATATAAAAATTATAAGCCTGCACACTCTAGGGGGATGGCAGCTGACAGCCAGCAACCACTGTGGACAAAGATTCTCTTAACAATAGCCCCTACCTTGCAACCAACAACTACAGCTACCACGGACCAAGATTAACCTTTAACAGTTGCTTCTGCATGACTCCCTGCCTTATATTCCCTTAACCTTTAACTGTTGCCTCTATGTGACCTTCTGCCTTGCATCATCTTGCATTCTTTCCAGCCATGGGGAAAGCAGCTGTGTCAAGAAAGCTACAGGCTTTTGCAACTTTCTTAAACTAACACTTTGTAAGCAAAAACAGTAAATCTTACAATGTAATGTGACTCTAAGACTAACCTCAAGATTGCAGAAAGAAAACCTCTTTGATCCACACCTGATGCATAGTAAAGAGAGGCTCCAAACCTGCCCCCACAGTGGAAGTTTCTTTCTGCCCCACAGTGTCTGGAATAAAGTTTGCTTCTGGTTAATATAGACTTCAGTGGTCTGTTCCCTATTGTTTGCATGGCCCAGGGACCCAACATAAACAAAGGATCTCTTCTAATGCTTATAAGGTATATGGATCAAAGGGTTCCTCTTTCCCTGCTGGGAAGTGGTCCCTTTGTAAACAAACAAGGAGGAGCGAGCAGTGGGAGATGATTTCCTTAGCCTGGACCTGGTGGGATGCAGTGATAGAGCTTTAAAAACACTACCCTGCCACACTCTGGGGCTGAGAGTCCTTTGTGGTAGAAGCCCGCTTTCTATTCTGATCTTGAACTGCTCCTCTTGCCTCCACCTCTGAGCAACCTACCACATCTCGTTTTACGTGGTTCGAGGGCCGGAAGCCAGAGTTTCATGCCTGCAAAGCAAGCACGCTATCAACTACATTCCCAGTCCCAGAAGGAAAATTTTCCTCAACGAAGAAACATAAGATTGTTTTCATGTGTTGTCCGAATAAGATCAACATCTCTAGGATCTAGGAAGCCGCCGTGGAGGTGAAGATGATGAAGAACTGACGTGGTACAAGCTCAGTTTTCGTGTTCCAGTAGTTTACACACTTCTGCTAAGGAATCATGAGACTAAAATGAAGTACACACGACTAAATTTGGTTGCAAAATAGATTTTTCAAATTAGGAAATCACAGGCCAGTACTCCATAGGTTGGTGGGGAATAGACAGTCAGAGGAGAGAGGGGAAGATCTCATTGATTGGATAGCAAAAAAGGAAGTCCTTTTGTCCCAGGGCAAATGATCTTCATCGATCTCTACAGGTCATAGGCTTCTTTTGGCACCAGACATGTAAACTGAGGATTTCAGTAGCAGATGTATAAACTGAGGACATGACAGCCCTGCGGAATTGGTTCAGGGAAAGGTTTTTGTTGTAGATGGAAGGAAAAGTGCATGCAGAGGCATCTGGAAGAGTCCAGAGCAGAGAAAGTAGGAGACTGAACATGACCGGTAGACTGGACTGGGCCGAGAGACAACCAAGAGAGAGGAGAGAGGGCAAAAGAGAGAGGGGGCCAAGATGGAAAGACAACGGAGAATGCACAGCCAAAGTGGCAGGGTTACATGGGAATGAGAACTGGAAATGAAGCCCATGAGCAGGAGAAGTTTAGGGTAAGGAGTGGGGTGAAAAGAATAGGTAGTTGTGATACTGAGTGATCCTGGAGGCCAACATGCTCTTTGATATGTTAATAGGCACTGCAGGTAGCCATTTGTCCCCCAGACAGTGATGATGAAATGGCTTCTTTGGTAGAGGGGAACAGGCCCCAGAATTTGGGGGAGTAGAGTTTTCTTTGGACCTGACTTTCTACAGGAGGGATTTTGAGCTCTAGGCTGGTTTTTATACATACCCATTTTTTTTAAAGTTTGTATGTGTGTATGTGTGCGCATGCACATGCACACATGAGTACAGATGACCAAAAACTAGGCTCCTCTGTAAGCAGAAAATGCTCTTAAGTGCTGAACGACTTCTCCATCCACAAGAGGGTGAAAACCTGACATCTATCTGATTTTGTGGGTTTTGTTTGTTGAGATAGGATTTCACTATGTATCCTTAGCTAGAGCTTTCTATGTAGACCAGGGTGGCCTTAAACTCACAGATATTTATCTGCCTGTTTATGAGTATTGAGATTAAAACCATGCAAGATCATGTCTGTAGTTAGCAGCTTTCCTGCGTCCCACCCAGTCCTATAGCCCCTCAGTCCCAAGTAAACACACAGAGGCTTATATTAATTATAAACTGTATGGTCTAAGGCTCAGGCTTCTTGCTAGCTCTTTCATATTAAACTAACTCATTTCTATTAATCTATATGTTGCCACGTGGCCGTAGTGTTACTGGTCTGCTGGCATCTTGTTGTTCCTTGGGCGTTGGGCTGGTGTCTCTCCTTGATTCCACCCTTCTTCATGTTATGCCCAGATCATGACCCCAAAGAGACCACCAAAGACCATGGATGTTCAGAATGCAACAGCAAGGTTTATTTTAAGTTTACAAGTCTAGACAGGGAACTCATTCCTACACCCAATACAGTGAGGCAGGGAGGAGATGCTCTTTCTTTGTGTAGCTAGCTATTTAAAGGCAAAAACCATAAGCCCTTCAGGGCATTGGGGGGGTGGGTTGGGGGTTTTGCACGGGTGCAACTTGGATTGGTTTATTTTTTATCTTTGTTCTCTTTAATTGAGTGAGGGTATGTAACCAATTTATTGGTTGGGGGGTCACAATTATCATTTTGGGGGCCGTCTGGGACAAGTCCCAGGCTTTGTCCTTGAGCTGCCATGGACATAGTGAGGGGTCCCAGACAGTAAACAGCTGGCTGAACCTTGAGCAGTCCAGAGTACATGCAGAAAGGGAGCTACTGCAAGGACTATGTCTTTTGTTCATGACCCTCCCAGAAACTGCCTGCTCAAGTCTCAGGAAACTGAAATTGAGGCCTGATCTCTGAGAGAAGACTGACAGCCTGCTATGGCATCTGCTTGGTCCTTTCCTTCATCCCTGTCTTCAGTTTGAGTGTACCGCCTAACCTTATTCTGCCTCATCCTCATCCAAACAGCTTTATTTATCAACCAATGAGAGCAACACATATTCATAGCTTACAGAAAGACATTCCATTGTGCCATGTCTGGCCCATTCTTTGATAATGATGATGATGATTGTGCTCAAAGAACACAGTAAAGAAAGCACTGACAGGCCTTTAATCCCAGCACTCCAGAGGCAGAGGCAGGTGGATCTCTGTGAGTTCAAGGCACAGAGAAACCCTGTCTTAAAACACCAAAAAAAGAAAGAGAGAGAGAGAGAGAGAGAGAGAAAGCACTGAAATGACTACTCTATTGGGGGAAGGTTTTTATTATAGATAAAACAGAGAAAATATGCAGAGACATCTGGAAGAGTCCCAAGCAGAAAGGGAAAAAAAAGGACGTGGCCAGGACTAGGGAAGCGAGATAGCAGCAACTAGCAAGAGAAAGAATAGTAGAGGGTAGTGGGTTATACGAGGATGAGTAGGGGCTGGAGAGATGGCTCAGTGGTTAAGAGTACTGACTGCTCTTCCGGAGGACCCAGGTTCGATTCCCAGCACCCACATGGCAGCTCACAACTGTCTGTAACTCCAAGATCTGACACCCTCACACAGGCAAAATATCAATATCCATAAAATAAGGAGGATGAGTAGCTGGGTGGAGGGAAGCCCATCAGCTGGAGCAGAGCAGGCCTAGGAGTTTAGGGTAGATGGGAGTGGGGGAAGAGGCAGTGAGAGGACCATGATGCTACTCTGGGCGGCTTTGAAATGTGTAACGGGTCTCTGTGACTAGACACACAGGAGTCCGGAAGCCAGCATGGGCTGTGATGGGCATAGTCAATGGAAAGCCACGTGTCCTTTCTACAGAGTTCCTGTGGAAGGTTGGCTATTTACCTAACCACTAGAAATCCTTCTACAGTCAGCTTGAACTCATTTCTGGATCTACGCACTGCCTGAGGCCTAACGATGATGACCTTTACTTATTTGTGTGTGCACTCTAAAGGATAAATCTCTGAAGATAATCAAAAGCCACTATAAAATATCCACATTTAGTCCCTGATTTTCAAAAACAAGGATGGTCTGCATGACCCTTCACTTACATCCCTGGTGCCATTTAGCTATCAAGCAGTATCAGGTGGGTATTTCTGAAGGAATTTGAACACACCAACTCAAATAAGCCACTCTGTCACGCTCATCATTACTTTGAATTAAAGGCATGTGAAAACCAGCAGGTAAAGAAAGGCATTTGATCTTTCCTAGGAGCAGGAGGTAAATTACCCTGTGGTAGGGTAGAGGGAGAAATTCTTACAGGCAGAGCTGAAAGGTGAGGATAAGAAAGAGCTACAGCCAGGCGGTGGTGGTGCACGCCTGTAATCCCAGCACTCGGGAGGCAGAGCCAGGTGGATCTCTGTGAGTTCAAGGCCAGCCTGGTCTACAGAGTGAGATCCAGGACAGGCACAAAGCTACACAGAGTGACCTTGTCTCGGAAAAAAAAAGAAAGAAAGAAAGAAAGAAAGGAAGGAAGGAAGGAAGGAAGGAAGGAAGGAAGGAAGGAAGGAAGGAAGAAAGAAAGAAAGAAAGAAAGAAAGAGAAAGAAAGAAAGAGAAAGAAAGAGCTACAAAGCCAACCTTGTTAAACCAGCTCTTATCTTCCTATCTTCTTTCCGGAGATTAGCTGCCTAAGCTCAAACCCCTCTGTTTGGTTCTCACAGTGTACTAGTCCTAGCACTTCCTGAGACCTAACAACAATGTTCTTTACTTATCTGTGTATATGTACACTCCAAAAGATAAATCTCTGAAGATAATCAGAAGCCACTATAAAGTATCTGCATTCAGTCCCTGCTGTTGAAAACAAAGATGGAGGAAGGCTGCATGACCCTTCATTCACATCCCAGTGCTCAAAGACAATCTGGTCCATAAACATCCAACTCAAACTTGCCGCCATGTAAAACTTACATTAACACACACACACACACACACACACACACACACACACACACACATGCTTATCTGTCACACAAAGGTTCTTTGTTTGTGTATCCTGCATTTGGTGTAAACAGCTAGGATGCAAGTATGTAAAACATCTGTAGCAAACTTCTGCCCTCCAGGGTTCTCCCACTGTGCTGTAAGCCTGTATTTAAGGTTTCCTCCCTCCTTCAATAAACGGCATTCAGCATTCGGCATTCTGCTGAGACGAATGACCCGCTGTCTTGTCTGTTTTAATCCTCAGCCCCTCACTCGGACATGGAGAACGGGTAGTAATGCGGGCGTTAATGCTACACTGTCCTCAACAATAAAAGAATCTGGGGCAGATACAAGAGCTGATTCTCAGTTATGTGTAAGTACTGATGAGCCTAAAGGTATCTAGGGGTGTATAAGGAGTAAGGGTGAGCATTGTAGGGGTGTGAAGAATAAGAAAAGCATTGTGGGGTGTGAGGAGTAAGGGAGGGCACTGCAGGGGTGTGAGGAAGAAGGGAGGGCATTGCAGGGGTGTGAGGAGGAAGGTAGAGGGCACTGCAGGGGTGTGAGGAGGAGGAAGGTAGAGGGCACTGCAGGGGTGTGGGGAGTAAGGTAGGCATTGCAGGGGTGTGGGGAAGAAGGGAGGGCACTGCAATGGTGTGAGGAGTAAGGCAGCAGCTTCATCAAAGCTGGGCTTTGATATGAATTCACAACATGCCCCCACGGTTGGGCATGCCCAGCGGACCTAGACACTTCCGCCTAGCTATTTCCGGTTCAAAACAGCCATTTCCGGGTCAAAATGTTTCATGTGACCAGGACCCTGTGGCTTTGCGTGGTTGTATAAAGCGTGCAGTGCAACCATGTGATCTACGCGCATGTGTGGAGTAGCCACATGAGTCTGTGTACACAAGTGCAGCCCAGCCTTTATGAGCCCGCGCCATGTTCCTCGATCTCACTTTCTTTCTCTCTTGACCACGTGTGTTTTCCCGCAGGCCTGTTCACGTCTGTCCCTTTCTTTTCTATCCTAAGAAAACTGTTGTTAGTGGATTTGTCATGGTTCATGACCTTTCCTCGCAGGGTACGAGCACCACTAAACAACTAGCAGGCTTTCTCTTGAGGACTCGGCTTCTTGGTGAGCCTCAGCCCTGTCTCGTCTCTTCTGCACATTGCCCAGGCTTCTTCCCCTCCCCCTTCTCTCCTCCCTCATCCTTTTAAAACTCCAGATGGTTTATAGCCCAGTTAACTTGAATATTTGTTCCAACTCTTACCTCCAAGAGCAGACTAACATGTTTCTGTCCTACTCACAGACTTTGATGCACTGAGAATATAGATGGCCATTTTCTGTGGAGGAGAGAAGCATTTCTGTATCTCTAAAGGCTCTGAGGAGAGTCTGAGTGAGGCAGGAGGGGAACTGCACACTTGCAGACAGGAGAGAAGAAGGGGATGGATCCCCGTGTCTCTGAAAGGAGCAAACAGCCTCCTTCCACATCGTGGAGGTTAGCATGCTTCTTGGTTATTCCCATTTCAAAAGATTTCCCACTTCTCCTCTTGCCCCTCTCCACCCCTGCATGAACTATGAGAAAAGAAGGTTCAAACGTCCAAGGCCGTGGCTTAGGCCTTGGCAGGCACAATCTACTTTCCAGATGGTTGCCCTGAGCTGCCTGTGAGGCCAGCAGGTGTGGACAACAGTCTAGTCTGCAGAACACATAGGGCCTTATCTCCTAGCCCCACCTCTCAGACTACTGACACTACCAGCTTTCTTCAATCCCACGGTGGAGGCTCTTAGAGCTATGCAAGGCTGGTTTCTGCTCTGCTGCTAGGCCTGTCTAGCCTGGGCTGCCTTGGCCACCAGTCTCCTGTGCTCAGTGAGAAGATATTTCATTGCTTGAGTTCGGAGATTAATGTTTGCCTTTTGCACACTGCAGTTTCATAAGACAGTCAAGACATTTCTTTTTTTATTTTATTTTACATACCAACCACAGTTTCCCCTCCCTCCTCTTCTCCCATTCCCCCCCCCCACCTCCTGTCTATCCTGCCCATCCACTCCTCAGAAAGGGTAAGGCCTCCCACGGGAGTCAACAAAGCCTGGCATATCAAGTTGAGGCAAGACCAAGCTCATCAAGGCTGAGTGAGATATCCCACCATAGAATATAAGTTCCAAAAAGCCATCTCATGCGCCAGGGACAGATCCTGGTCTCACTGCTCGGGGCCTCACAAACAGACCACGCCACACAACTGTCACCCACATGCAGAGGGCCTAGGTCGGTCCCATGCAGGCTCCCTAGCTGATGGCCTAGAGTCTGTCAGTGAGCTCCCAGGAGCTTGGGTCAGCTGTCTCTGTGGGTTTCCCCTTCATGATCTTGACCCCTCCTATTTTATATGATTTCTCCTCCCTCTCTTCAACTGGACTCCTGGAGCTCGGCCTGGTGCTTGGCTGTGGATCTCTGCATCTGCTTCCATCAGTTACTAGGTGAAGGTTCTATGATGACAATTAGGGTAGTCACCAATCTGATTACAGGGGCAGGCCAGTTCAGGCACACTCTCCACTATTGCTAGGAGTCTTAGCTGGGGTCATCCTGTGGATTCCAGGGATTTCCCCTGGCACCAGGTTTCTCCCTAACCCCATAATGGCCCCCTCTATCAAGATATCTCTTTTGTTACTTTCTCTCTCTATCCTGCCCCCCCCACACCTCCAGTTTACCCAGGGTATCTCATCTATTTCCCCTTCCCAGATCTGCTGCACAGAATTCTCAACCTTAGTGAGTCTTACATTCCAAATTTAATTGTATCTCAGGAGAAACACAAGGTGGTTCCAGGACTCTCTCATGTCCTGCTTTCTCTTAACAGTGGTTTCTTTCACACAGAAATCCTGAGAGGTGAGTATTATGCTCAGATCACAGAAACTCCCAAAAGATGACCACAGAGAAAGATTCCTGTATGTAAAAGCAAAGAGCCTTTATTTCGAGTTTGGACCCTCTGTGTGTCTGATGCAGCAGTAAGGTTGAAGAATGCCAAGCCTGGGTGGGATGTGTTTTTTTTGTTTGTTTTGTTTTTTGTTTTTTGGTTGTTTTTTTTTTTAAATCATAGTAGAGGTTGGAGGTGAGGGGATTTCCAGGGTTCAGGACCCTGATTGACATTTGTCTAGGGGTGTCTTGGTAAAAGGGAAATAGGTGTATACTGAATTCAGGAACATCTGGTGATCTAAACTAATCTTACCTAACAGTTGAACTGTTTGGAATGTCAGATATTTTCCCTTCGGATACAGTACAGGCCCATCCCTGGGTGGGGCCATCTTATGGCTTTTCCTGGAACTACTAGCTGGTTTTTATCAAGTCTGGCACAGAAGCAGTGTGGCCAAGCTGTTCTGGGCCCCACAGTGAGCTGTGCAGAGAATGACTTGGGACATGTGAGTTGCCCCTCAGCTTTGGGCAGAATCCCTGCTACCTGCTCTGAAGGGAAATGTTGACATAGACAGGTAAAATTTCCCTAAAGTGAGAGAAAGAGACCTGGGAACAACTAGGTTGAAAAACAGTTTGGTCTGCTGTAATAATAATAATAATAATAATAATAATAATAATAATAATAAAAAACACCACAAAGAGCCATGTCTTTTCCTTCTGGCATGCTGGGTAACATCTGCTCCATTTAGGAAGACTCAGGACTGATACAAGTGGGAAAGGGTATATGGTAAATGAGGCTTGTCCTTGGCATTGAAGAAAGCTGGTAGTGTCAGTAGTCTGAGAGGTGGGGCTAGGAGATAAGGCCCTGTGTGTTCTGCAGACTAGACTGTTGTCCACACCTGCTGGCCTCACAGGCAGCTCAGGGCAACCATCTGGAAAGTAGATTGTGCCTGCCAAGGCCTAAGCCACGGCCTTGGACGTTTGAACCTTCTTTTCTCATAGTTCGTGCAGGGGTGGAGAGGGGCAAGAGGAGAAGTGAGAAATCTTTTAAAATGGGAATAACCAAGAAGGAGGCTGTTTGCTCCTTTGGGGACCACTGGGATCCATCCTCTTCTTCTCACCTGCCTACAAGTGTGCAGTTCCCCTCCTGCCTCCCCCAGACTCTTTCAGTCTCCCAGAGAGCTTTTGGAGATACCGAAAGAAGTGCTTCTCTCTTTCACAGAAAGCATACGTGCAGGCAAAACACACTCACACACACACACACACACACACACACACACACACACACACACACACACAGAGAGAGAGAGAGAGAGAGAGAGAGAGAGAGAGAGAGAGAGAGAGAGAGAGAGAGAGAGAAGCAGCTCCCAGGAAGACAACTTCTTCAAGCATACAACTTTCCTTCCAAGGCTTCACATGATGGTTCCATCAAGGAAACTAGATTTCGAGGACAGTAGACATGCCTTTCAGGCACACACCTTCCCTATCCTGCTTGCTTTCCTTGATTTCACCACTAGGGTGATGACAGGGAACACAACAGTGCTTCTTTTTTGCAAATGGAATGGAGGGCACTGTAGAGGGAGAAGCCATAACATGAGGGAGTCTGTGCAGAAGTCCTCAGAGTTCAGCCTGTCTAGTTTGGAGGACAGGTCTGACAGCAGCCCTCGGCGGATCTTTGTATCAGCCACTACCCTCATTGGCCTACTGTTGGACCTGCGCTGGTCTTTAGAGTCCTGACACCTTTGCTCATTCCCCTCCCTGAAGATGATTCTCACCTCTCCAGAAACGCTGATCCTTAACTGCTCTGTGATCTACTGCTTCTGTCTGAGTCGAATCTCAAAATCTCTTTCTCTCTTCTTCCCTTTCCTCCTGTTAAAAATAGATTTGACAGTCGGGCAGCGGCGGCAATGCATGCCTTTAATCCCAGCACTCGGGAGGCAGAGCCAGGCAGATCTCTGTGAGTTCAAGGCCAGCCTGGGCTCCCAAGTGAGTTCCAGGAAAGGCACAAAGCTACACAGAGAAACCCTGTCTCGAACAACCAAAAAAAAAAAAAAGAGTAGGAAAAAAAATAGATTTGAGCAGGCCAGTGGTGACTCAGGCCTTTAATCCCAGCACTTGGGAGGTAGGGGCAGGTGGATCTCTGAGTTCAAGGTCAGCCTGGTCTACAGAGTGAGTTTCAGGACAGCCAGAGCTACAGAGAAACCCTGTCAAAAAAAAAAAAAAAAAAAAAAGAGAAAAGAAAAAAGGAAGGAAGACAAAACAACAACAAAAATACGTTTGAGGTCACAACAAAAGAGACCAGCACTCTAAAGAAAGTTTCTGGCCAGGGCAGAACTTGACTCAACTGAGGGGGTGTGTGCTCTGAAGAGCGAGCTCGCCGGCCAGGAAGTACACTTGGTTTTTATTCTAACCCACACGGTGACTGTTAGAATAAGACTCCAGCTGCAGTCCATCTTCACATTAGCTACTTTTAAAAGCTTCATCTGCACAGAGGAAGTGAAGGGGAGGGGAAAGAGATAGCTGCTCTTTCCTTAAGTTCTGAGAATACAGCTGGGCCTTTGGGTGAACAAAGGTTTTACTGCATTTGAGGGTGGGGAACATTTACATTAAAGTCTTTAAAGCTAGGGAGATTTAAAAAAAAATTTTTTTTTTAATTTCTTGTCATCAACACAAATTTTACATGTTTGGTAGGAAAGACTAAGGGTTGCTGTCTCTTACACTCCCTCCCTCTGCCCCTCCTCCTTTCCCTCTGTGTCTCTCTCCTTCCTGTAGTTATTTCTAATCCCTCACAGAGGCATGGAAAAGCAGAGCTCAGCAGGGCTCTGGTTATCTCACGTGCAGAAGAGGGTATCCCACAACGACCAAACTGACTCACAGGGCCTTTGTGAGAGGGTGCTGGAGTGACAAGTCACATGTCCTCTCTGTGCCTGAGTACTGTCTTCTGCCAGCAAATGTGCTACCCTTCAGTTACCCCATGCTAGGCCGTCTTCTGAGACACACCGAACAAAGCCGATCTCTAAGGTTGCTCTCAAAACGTTGTTTTAAAGGAAGATGTCTTGGTTTCCTTTTGTGTTAGGTTTGTTGTTGTTGGTTGTTTTGGGGTTCGGGTGTCTGATGGCTGGTGCATACCGAGGTGAGCCTCTATCACTGAGCTACACTGCCAGTCCCAGTGTTTTCTCCTTCTAGCGCTGTTCCTCTCAGCCATGGTGCTGTTCCTCAATGGTAGCATTCTGCGGAAGACCCTGGGATGACGAGGCACAGGAAGAGGGCAAATTGTGAGAAGGCAAGCAGATAACAGGTTAAAACTAGTTAGTAAGGGCTAGCTTTTGACAAGCTCTGGGCCTTGTTGGGAGCAGTTATGTCCTGAGTGAATGTGTGCTTACTAACCTGAGCCTCAGGCCTATGGAAACAGTGGAACTGTTTATTGTTAGCTAAAAACCACTGCCTTCAGACGTTATTAGCCACAGCTTCCTCCTCCGAGATGACTGCTCCCCTGCAGAGAGCTCCTACCCAGATTAGATGGCCCGTCCCCTCCTTCAGCTGTGTACAAGGAATGCAGGTTGTTGCTGGTGCATCTCCATCAGCGAGTACCACCTACTATATACCAGCTTTGCTGTCCATGCATCTGTGTGCCTGTTCTTTCTTCATCCCCGCAGGACCCCAGCCTAGTTTCCAGGACCAAGCCGTGCAGGTCAAAGCAGGGCATGTCTGTGAGGGAGCTTCTATATTGGGTTGAGGTAAGAAGACCCATCTCCTCACCAGGGTGGTACCATCCCATGGACTGACATCCTGAACTGCATAAAGAGGAGGAAACCAAGGAGGAGTCCTGAGAATGTCGTGTGCATTAGTATATTAGTTATTTGTATGGGTAGAAAGGGGGGAAAAACCCCAGATAACAGCAGTGATTAGTATTGAGTTGGCTGCATTTGTTTAACTATATAAAGATGTGTTGCTGTTTCACCTTGCCTGCCTAAGGCACCTTATTGGTCTAATAAAAAGCTGAATGGCCAATAGCTACACAAAAGAGGGATAGGTGGGGCTGGTGGGCAGAGAGAAAGGGGGAGCCAGCCAGCTAGAGGGTGGGGGAGGTACAGCCAGCCAGCACCCAGGCAGACAGATGCAGAGGAAGCAGGAAGGCAGGATGGACAGTAAGTAGATGAGGTAAACAATCCTTGAGGCAGCAATAGATGAATAGAAACAGGTTAATTTAAGTTAAAAAAAAAAAAAAGCTAGCTAGAAACAAGCCTAAGCTAAGGCCAAGCATCCATATTTAATAATAAGTCGCCATGTCTTGGGTTGGGAGCTGGCAGTCCAAGACAGCCTGGTACACTCAAGTATGTGCTGAATAGAGGGATTTCCCAGCATCTTTCCTTGTTCTGCCTGTGTTTCCTCCCCATCCCTCTCTCTCTGCTTCTCTACCAGGTACAAATGCTCATTACTCATCGTTCAGTGCACATTTTCCAGCCTGTCATAAGCTGTGGCTCCCAACAGTCTTAGGGTTCCCTTTTCTGGGAGCAGGGAACTCCTCACACTGAGCCAGTCCATCTGAAATGGGCTCTGGACTTTCTCTTCTGCTTTGCAAATTTCCCAATAAGACTTGGCTATTACAACTTGAGATACTGAGGCCTCAACTGCCAACCTGACAACTGTTACCTAACATCCCCTGGCGTATTCCCCAGAGATTGTCATAAATGCATCTGCGTGTCCTCCATCATCTTCCTTCTTGAATTTCCTGATGTTGATGGCTAATGGTCACCAAAGTAAGAGAATGACTTTCTTGCATTAAATATGATGCATAGTAGTAGTGTTCAGTGTTGTGTGTAGGAGGATATTGTATCAGAAATTTGGTTTCTGACTCAATTGTCTCAATCAAATGAAATCTCTTAGAAGTAACAACACACACACACACACCTGAAACATTTTACAAAAACAGAGAAATTGTATTTATAAATTTCTCAGTTGAGAAGTGTAAATGGAGGACTAGTTTCCCTTTGAAACAGGCTCTCATGAAGTCCCAGCAGGTCTTAAACTCATTGTGAAGCTGAGATAACCTTGAACCTCTGATCCTCCTGTCTCCACCTCCCAAGTGTTGAGATTACAGACACTGCCACCATGCTCCACTTGGATAGGGGACTTCTAGGAAGATCCATTGCAGCTGAAGTTTTCCTGTGTCCTGTCCTGCCAGCAGTTGTGACAAATCTCTCCCACTGGCGTCCCCCAAGTAAACAGAGACTTATATTACTTATAAACTGTATGGTCATGGCAAGCTTCTTGCTATCTGTTCTTATGTCTTAATCTACTTCTATAAATCTATACCTTGCCACATGGCTCGTGGCTTACTGGTATCTTACTTCATGTTTCTCCTCGTGGCTCCTGACTCAGGCTTCTTCCACCCAGCATTCTTCTCTCTCCTTGTCCCACCTACACTATGCTTCCTGCCTAGCTACTGGCCAATCAGCATTTTATTTATCAATCAATCATAGCAACATATATTCACAGCATACAGGACATCCCATAGAAACCCATCTCAAGTTTTCACATGCAGATATATTTCAAAACATTCAAAAGGCACGAGAATGCTCACAGGAAAGTCTAGTACAAAGGTGCATGAGTAAGATGATCTTGATGCCTGCAAAGATAACAGGGGTGATACCTGGATGCTTTGGCTATCAGCAGACCACAGCAAATGAACACAAAAGAGAAGTGAGAAGTCCAGGTGCAACACACTGGTTCCAGGAAAAGTGTTAACACTAACTTTTGTTTTGTCCAGTCCTATGTGTTTGAGACGGGGTCTCACTATGTAGAGCAGGCTGGCCTGGAACTCAGATCTTCTGTCCTGCCTCCTGAGTGCTGGGATGAAAGACGTGCCCCACCATCCCAGGACAACATTGACTATTTAGACATGAAATGAAAATGATAATAAACCACAGTCAGCACAGATTGTGCAAATCATGCTGGAGACCACTGAGGCAGTCATGATTTTCCCTGGACTAATACAGCATCAGCAACAGTTCCAAGGCTAACTCTAAAGGGAACTAGATGGACAGCCCTTGGGTCCTATGTTTGCGAAGCTCAAAAGGAAGCACTGGGACCAGGAGTGCCAGAACAGCCAGAAGTGGTGTCTTTTTAAGGTTGATATGCACAGGCAGCTCAATACCTGTCTTCCCAACAACAGACAATGGCAAAGACACCTGATTAAAAACCTGCTCTTCACTGGGCACACGCCTTTAATCCCAGCACTCAGGAGGCAGAGTCAGGTGGATCTCTGAGTTCAAGGCCAGCCTGGTCTACACAGTGAGTTCCAGGCCAGGGCAGGAAGCAAGCAAACTGCTTCTCACGTTGACAATGGCTGGAGGAGTGACATCATCTCCCATTGTACTTCTGGATCAAGAGGAACGATTTCTGAAAATGGAGGTAAGGCTTGAGTGAGAGGCTCAGTCTACAAGCATCTGTAAGTATCTATAAGCAGATAGGTTTTCTTCCCCTCCACATGAAGGGGACACAAGCTTGTCGGGCAAAGGTTTGGAGGTCAGGCATTGCAGTAGCCAGCCAACTCCTCCGGCACTCTCAGTCCCGTAAGGTGTTAGTTATTTAGCGGCGCTCTTACCCCGCGAGGAACACATCCCAAACACGACAAATCCACAGAAGAGCTGTTTATTAATATAGGGTAGAGGATAGAGGTGGCAGGCCTGTGTGAAGCACACATGTGAGTGAGGAGAGAAGAGGAGAGTAGGAGAGGAGAGAGAGAGAGAAGAGAGACCTGTGCAAAATGGCGCCGGCTTTTTAAAGAGTGAGCCGCGAATGGGTACAGGACCTCATGTGGCTACTCCACGCATTCGAGTAGATTACATGGCTACGTGTGCTTTATGCACCCATGTAAAGCCACGGAGTCCTAGTCACGCGAGATGTTCTGACCTGGAAATGTCTATTTTGAACTGGAAATAACTAGGTGGTCCACCGGGAAAGCCCAACCGTGTGGACATGTTGTGATTTCCTATCATTCCTGACTTATTTTCTCTTAAAAAAAGAAAAAAAAAATGTTTCTCTCAAAGACTGCTTCAGGCTGAATGGTGGACATCGATTGGTCCTTGAAGGGATGGCTCCTAAAGTCCTGGGATGAAGTCCTGCATCTGTGTCCATCCTTCATGGTGTGGCTGGTCCTGGGATGAAGTTCTGTCATGCCTTGTTCTGCAGCTGTCTGTCCTTCATGGTGTGGCTGGGAACCTTCTGTCTGACAGGACACTGGTGACATAAAGCTTAAATAAAAGACTCATTATTATTTTGTTTTCGGAGTCCACATTTATCTGAGGCAGATCTGGCCTGTCTGGATGGAGACATGTTAAAAAGGTGGCTGTGATGTTCTAGTACTCTGCTTAATTTTTACCTGAGACAAGCCTTATTTAAGGCAGTTTATTTAAGGCACCTGTTTGTTTTGTTAGTTTAGCATTTGGGATACACAGGTGATCAGTTGCTGAGTATTGAACAGTGATAGATTGTTATATCCTTACCACCTGGATATTTTGATGGTCCCTTTTGCCTCCGGCCCTGTGTGGCCCTAGTCGGGAAAGGGGTGATACCTCATTCCTCTGGAATTGGTGACAAGGCAGTAGATCCTGATGTCCTCTGGAGCTTGAGAGTGTAAGAGAACTTATTATTTTGAATTAGGGACAAGGCAAAGATCATGGCCCTGTCTGTGTGCACATGAGAAACACAGGCGGTAACTTTGAAATGAGACAATGAGCTCTTATCTTAGTTGGAAATCTTTCTCATTAAGTAACTCAGAAAGTACAATTAAATCTGGTGAGGTAAGTAAGGCTGTCCTCTGTTCCCGACAATAGAAAGGAGGAGTGACATCCTAAAACTCCCAGGACTGAGTCAATGGCTCTAGTGTCCAGAAGGAAAGAAACGGATCGCTTCCCTGCTGAGTTCTGGGTTCCCTGCTGTGTCTGTAGCCAAGCCTAGGTTTGCCGGAGGTCTTAGCTTGATGTACCCATGTGTCTTGGCACCTGGGGGCAGTCAGCTGACTGGTTGTCTTTCTAGGCAGCACCTTTAGCAAGGCTGTTGATGGGCAGGGCATTCGCTAGCCCATGGCCTTTTTCACTTAAAACAGGGACCCAACAGCTTTTGGGAATCAGCGAGTGCCAGCATTTGGCAATTTTGTTTTCGGGCTTCTATCTCTTCCCTGGCATACCTTAAATGCCACAGATGACTCTTTTGCCCGTGGGGTCGGGAGCCTTGTTCTCCAGATAATTAACTTTTAGCCGGGAACAAGAGATGGATTTTACTCTGTGTCCTGAATTTTTTCCTCATGATTGGTGGCTTAAGGACAGCTTTTGGAAGATCTGCCAGTAGGCAGACTGTAAACCGATCCTTTGGAAGACTTGCCTGAGGCTATAAGCTGATTTTTCTGGCTTAGGAGCCATCCTGATTATTATAAACTTAATTGTTTAGATCTTAGCTGCTTTTAGACCTGTCTGTGGTTCTCAAGGCAGTTTGAGAATGAGTGGGTGGAGTTAAGGTAAGTTAGGGTGAGTCTTAGAAACCACCCAAGCCCGCGCATTTGAGTCCGCCCACCACCGGCGCAGAAGTCAGACAGAAAAGGTTACACGTGGCAGACGCCGAAGTGGGAAAGGAAAGAAAGGGTTTAGAGCTTTAGCAGAAAGCTTGGAGATGAAGCAACTCTTTTCCCATTTGCTGGCTGAAGTACCTGCCACACTGTTATGTGCCCAGATTTACCGGTACCTGCCCCATCCGCCAATGTAAGTGGGTGGTATCCGCCCTCTGTCCCATGGCTGTAGCTGAGTGAAAAACAAACAAACAAACAAACAAACCAGGATCAGACTTCAACTCAGGTGTCCTGTGAATGAAGTAAGATCTAAGATCAGCTCAAGGGATGGGAAGAGCTGGGACTGGGCTGCCGTGGGTCCACCCGGTAGACCTCAGACGCCATTTTTGCTCCTTCCCGTCGGGAGCAAAAATGTGCCCGCCAATGCCAGCACAACCTGAGGACAACCCCTGGGATTGTCCATCGCAAACATATAGCTCAGATTTCAGCCATTAGAACAGCAGACTCACTGTGAAAAATTGTGGCGGTATCAATAGTGGAAAGCCGTGCTTCTCATGGCTGGCTACCACCCGCGGCGGCCAACTGGAGGTGTGTGCTGATTGGCGGAAGAATCACAAGCCATGGTTACCTTTCTAGAGCTTTATTGCGAGAGAGAAAGCTAAGATAAAGAACAACTCTTTCCATTTGCCTGTTCGCTGGCCAGAATTAGATAACTCCCGTAAAAGATTGGGATTTTTTGTTATTTTCTAAAGCATACTTGGGCCATCTCTCAGTACAGAGACGGATACGCTTAGGAATCTTTAAGCAAGAAGACAGCCTAAGGGAGAGGAAGGAAAATAAAAAAACCAAACATGATCCGGAGCCAAGACCTCCCGGAGGCTGGACAGATCTTGGGTACCAGCTGCCTTATCAGCTCAACAGCTGATAAGCAGGGCCCCCGCTGTGTGAAGCCAGGGTTGCCCCGGGAGCCCTTAACGCTCTCAGCCGCCCCATTGGGCACGGAAGAAAGTGCCAGTTTCACACAGCCCCAGGACGGACCTGACGGTGGTGGTCCTATCGCGAAAAGTATCTGAAGCTGCAGACGTGGGAGGTGGCTGGAAATCTGGGCCTGCAATGGGGACCGACCATAGCCAGTGAAGACTGTGGCCGGGGGTTCCCCCGGTTTCAAGAATAACCAGTGAGGTGCCAGACGCTCAATGGTCGTTCTCACGGATTCAGGAAACTGTTCACACTAGCAGCAAAGGGGAAAACTCACCAATCAGTAGCGGTGTTGCATGCGGATTTGTGCGACCAGGCTAATGGAGAGTGATCTGTCGCGAATGGAGCAGAGTTTCCCTTCCCGGTTCCCAGGTTTCCAGGCACAGGGCGCCCGGAAGCACCCATTCCCTCACAGCACCAATGTTAGTTATTTAGGCGGCGCTCTTACCCCGTGAGGAACACGTCCCAATCACGACAAATCCACAGAAGAGCTGTTTGTTAATATAGGATAGAGGATAGAGGTGACAGGCCTGCGTGAAGCACACACGTGAGTGAGGAGAGGAGAGAAGAAGAGGAGGAGAGGAGAGAGAGAGAGAAGAGGAGAAAGAGAAGAGAAGAGAGACCTATGCAACATGGCGCCGGCTTTCTAAAGAGTGAGCCACGCATGCGTACAGGACCTCATGTGGCTATTCCACACATGCGCATAGATTACATGGCCGTGCGTGCTTTACGCAACCATGTAAAGCCACGGAGTTCTAGTCACGCGAGATGTTCTGACCTGGAAATGTCTATTTTGAACCGGAAATAACTAGGCGGTCCACCAGGAAAGCCCAACCGTGTGGACATGTTGTGATTTCCTATCATAAGGAGGTCATGGTGTTAGGGGTTCGACCCCTTTATCTGCTTTCTTCTGCTCCTTAGTCTTCCCAGATGGTAGTTGTTGGACACCAATACGGCAGGTTCAAAAGCTGTGTCTGCAGGGTCTGCTGCCTTAGAAGAATTTGCCCTTGGGGAAAGAGGGGTCCACATTAGTAAATGCCCTGAAGGCTTCAGCTAGCTTGCTGACAGGATTTTTACCTCTTTCCTCAATGGCTTTTAGCACAGTTAATGGTTTCTTTTTCTTCCTTCCTTCCTTTCTTTCCTTCCATTTTTGTTGTTGTTTTGTTTTGTTTTTTGTTTTGTTTTGTTTGAGACAAGGTTTCTTTGTGTAGCTTTGGAGCCTGTCCTGGAACTTGGTCTGCAGACCAGGCTGATCTCAAACTCACAGAGACCTGCCTGCCTCTGCCTCCCCAGTGCTGGGATTAAAGGCATGTGCCATGGCACAACCCCCAACCCCTCCACCCCCCGGCCAAGTTGATGGTTTCTTAATACACTGCCTCATTGATACAAGGCGACCCTCTGTCACCATATCTGTGTTGCCCTGTTGAGGTAGTGTAACCCGAGCAGTTGGTTCCTGACCTGTGTGAGTCCATACTCTGGGCAGATGGCCGGTGGGATTTTGAGCAAACAATTCATGTCTCCTACCCTCCTTAAAGTTCCTCAGCTTCCCTCTAGGAATACAACCAGGAATAGGTCCTTCTGTCTCTTGGCTGAACCGCCATCATCTATCTTATGCTGGTGTTGTAGTCAAATACAGCCAAATACTAGCATTGTTGGTTGTTGTTTTGCTTTTCAAAACAGGGTTTCTCTCTGTAGCTCTGGCTATCATAGAACTAGCTCTGTGGACTAGGTTGGCCTTGAATTTAGAAGCTCACCTGCCTTGGCCTCCTCAGTGCTGGGATTAGAGGCATGGGCCACCAGGTCCTGTCATTTATTTTTCCTAGGTTATCAGGATCAAATTTATTCCAATCCTAGTTGGGAATCCACAGGAATTGAAAAATCAGAAGGGAAGAGACAAGAGAGGGAGGGCTCCTGGGTGGGAGGAAGCATCTCTGTGGCCTCTGTCCAGAGCTCCCAAGAACACCTGAGGCGTGTTCCTCCAGCTCAAATGTCCTGGTGAACCAAGCTCAACCTGCCCCAGAGTTATACGCACAGGTCTAAGCACCCAGCACTCCTCGGCTTACCCATTCCAAGCCAGGGTTGAAAACAATTGCTAGCGTTGTCTCTCAGGGACCATGCTCCACTACAACTTCCCCGGGTCTAGGATGCAAGTGCTGTGGGTACATCTGAGGCTACTTCTTCCTCTTCCCTGGTAGAACAATACATGTCCACAACCTTTTTTGTTCCTTCAAGACAGGGTTTCTCTGTAGCTTTGGAGACTGTCCTGGACTAGATCTGTAGACCAGGCTGGCCTCAAACTCACAGAGACCCACCTGCCTCTGCCTCCCGAGTGCTGGGATTACAGGTGTGCGCCGCCGCCACCACCACCACCGCCTGGCTTTACAACCTTTATCATAACCATTTATCACTGGGATAAATGTTTTCCCCTCCAGGACAGAAAACTAAGTGCCCAGATTCGAGACTGAATCTTGGGTGGTAATGAGTACCTAACCAGCAGTACCTTTCCTTAGCCTTGAGTGCTGACTTGATTAGCCTTTGGGTATTCCAGAGCAGGAAAGCCCCTTCATTCCAGGGACTTCAAAGTCCAGTGAGGTGCAAACCGGTAGACAAGAGATCAGAACGTGACCTGACATAAGGTGCTTCACCATGTTGATATTAAGAAATGTTTCTTAGAGCAAGTCACAGCTGAATGGAAACCTAAGAGTGTGTGCTAAATACATAAAATCGAGAAAAAGAGCTTCCCAAGCAAGTTCAATAGCAGTGCATTTTTTTTCAGTGGCCCATCAGAAAAGCAGGCACAGCTCTCCAGCCTAGGGAGCCCCAGAGGACCACGTGACCTGAGTAGATGACTAGGGGAGTCAGAGAGGAGAGAAGCCAAGAGACCAGGTCAAGGAGAACGGATAAGCTTGAGTATAATCTTGAGGATTAAAAGCTTTTAATTACAGTGTCAGATTTTTTTTTTTATTTTAGAAAAGATAGCTCGGTCAATAAGGCAAGGCATGGAGTAAGTGTGGGTTAGCCTGAGGGCAGGGAAATGATAGGAGATGCAATTGTTATGGGAAAGCCAGGAGGACAGAGGACAGTGTGAAAGACAGTGGGAACGAAAAGCAGAGAAAGCCAAAAATGTGAAACAGCAAAGATTCCTGGCCGCGGGAGGGGAGGAGTCAACAGGGACAGAGAGTTCTCCTGTTATGCATCCAGCAGCTTGGTGTTTCGTTTAGTACTCTCTAACACTGAGATGGGTGAGTGGTTGTGTGTGCTGTATAGGTGTGCAAATGCTGAAAAGTTAACTCAGTCAGAGCTTACGTGCTAGAAAGTAGTGTATTGGATATTCAACCCAGGTCATCTAAATAGAGTAGACCAGGCACTCACAGTCACATGTCAATATAAGGTATAAAAAGGTATCCAGTAGAAAAATATAAAAAATACACATTTTAAGATATCAGGGCCAGATGTGATGGTGCACATCTTTAATCCCAGCACTCCAGAAGTAGAAGCAGGTGATCTGTGAGTTCGGATGTCAGCATGGTCTACATAGTGAGTTCCAGGAAAAGATATCAAATCTTACTTAAAAGTATAAGACTATCCTATTGCATTTAAAAAAACAGAAGGAAGGAGTCACACCATGCAACAGGGCTCACATGGGAGGTTTATTGAGAGGAGGGGAGAGAGGGGGCAGAGAAGGGAATAGAGACTGGTACCTGGAGATGAGATCAAAGGAAGAGAAAGAGACGGGAAGTGTACAAGGCCCCCTTTTATAAGGAAACATAGCAAATGCCCAGGGGGTGCTCTTAGTGGCTGCTGCTGAGGATATATCCTGACAGGACCCTAAGGGCAGGCCAGTACAGATGCCTAAATGCCAACATTCCTCCCTTCTGTTTATTATAAAAAGGTGAGGAGTTAGAAAGGGGTAGCAGGTGAGGCGGGGATGAGGGTGCCCTGTTCTCAGAGACTGCTTCCTGCTGGTCTGAGAGGCATCAATCATCTTTGGGGGACCTGAGAAAGCTGGGGTGCTGGCCACGTCCTGGGGTAGCTAGCTGTTTCACTTTGCTGTCCAGGCTCTGTGGAACGTCAGGCACCGCTGGGGCCTGGCAAGATGCTGTTTGAGGTGGATCCAAGTTGACTCCCTGGAGCTCACAAAAACTTTGAGTTTACAAAAAGAGATAAGTTTTAGACACATTAGGAAGCAACCAAAGGGAATTTAAAATCCTGAGCTTGTGGCTATGGTGTTTAGACTCTGCCAGAGCTAGATTAATACCTTATCAGAAGTCTATCAATTAATGTCAAGGTTGTGAACAGTAGCATAATGAGAGAGATCTGGAACGTGTTTCATTCTTTTATACATATCAAATCACTTTCTCCTTATCAGGAACTTTCCTATCTGCACATAAACAAACCTTCAAGCACCTGGTCCTTTCCCATCAGCACAGCATCACCTTGACACCCTCTTTCTATCCGATTTACCAGGAGACACAGCTGGTTGATTACTGAGGGCCGTCAATAGTGAAAAGTTACATTGAAATCTGTTCTGTGAGTTTATCACCTACCTTATTTATCAGACCTATGTCACCACTTATTTAAACTCTCTAGAGGCTTGGTGTTAAACACTTGGTAAAGACATGAATACTTAGTGAAAGGACCAAGCAGATGCCATAACAGGTTGCTCAGTCTTCTCTCTGAGATCAGGCCTCAATTTCAGTTTCCTGAGACTTGAGCAGGCAGTTTCTGGGAGGGCCATGAACAAAAGACCTAGTCCTTGAAGTAGCTCCCTTTTTGCACATACTCTGACTGCTCAAAGTTCAGCCAGGTGTTTACTGTCTGGGACCCCTCACTATGTCCATGGCAGCTCAAGGACAGAGCCTGGACCACTGAGCCAGCCCCCACAGTCAGCTCAAGGACAAAGCCTGGGACTTGTCCTGGACAGCCCCGAAAATGATCATTGTAACCCCCAACCAATAAATTCAAAGGTTACATACCCTCACCCAATTAAAAGAGAACAGAGATAAAAATAAACCAATCCCAGTAGCACCCCACCCCACCCCCAACCTCCCTGAGGGCTTGCAGTTTTAGCCTTTAAATAGCTAGCCACACAAAGAAAGAGCAACTCCTCCCTGCCTCACTGTATTGGGTGCAGGAATGAGTTAAACTTAAACTAAATAAACCTTGCTGTTGCATTCTGGACATCCATGGTCTTCCGTGGTCCCTTTGGGGTTATGATCTGGGCATAACACTTAGGTGTAAAGCTCTAAATCAGCTTTTGTTATTCTGTATAGATCTTTATAACCTTAAATTTTCATCACCATAGAGTTGAATCACATATAACTTTACATTTCTATCATCATACAAAAGTCTAAACCAATCCAAAAATATTTGAGGCTTGTTGCTTTCTGGGGCTAAAAGGAAACTAAATAACAGGGAGCTCATTAGGCCTATGAGGTGTACTCTTTAACCTTAGGAAAAGACAGCTGGCAGCCATGTAGCTGCTTACGTCATAATGAGGTCACCAGCTGAGATAGAGAAGAGCCACATGGTTGCTGCTTAAAACATGTTTTTTTAAACAATAGTTACAGGGGCATATACACAGAGTTGAATCCAAGTTTCATACACATACACGCAGAATTAAACCCAGCTTACATTTATGCATATAGGGTTAAATCCAATTCACATGTACACACACACACACACACACACACACACACACACACACACACACACGAGTTGAATAAATTAAAAGAAAGGGAAAACTGGTGTGTGCTGGCTTCTCCATCTCTGACTCCCACATCGCAGCAGACCTAGATAGGACATTTAGAGAGAGAGAAGCAGGTCTTGAAGCAAAGAAAAAGAAAGTGGAGAATTTTTTCCCTAGTTCCCTAACTGCCTGGTCCAAGGAATCATGAGGCCAGGCTCCCATCCAGGGGAATGGTCAGAGGCAGGTAGCCCCACCAGAGACCCAATTTTCGATGCTGACTGGAAGGCAAAGCTATCGGTGAGTGAGAAAGCGGATTTGTTGCAGGTGGAGCAGGCCGCTAAGGTCCTAGAGTAAAGTGGGTACCTTTGGCGGGCCCTGCCAAGGTAAACCACTAAGCAAACACATCACACACAACAGAGTTAGAGGAAAGGGTTTATTGGGAGAGGAGAGCTGAAGAGTGGCATCAGAGTAGGAACTTCAGAGAGGCAGGCAGAAAAGAGGAAGAGAAACAAGAGAGACAAGAAGAGGCGAGAGAGGGAATCAGAGGCAAGGGGAGGAGGAAGAGGCAGAGAATGAGCTCTGCCTGGCGGCACTTTAAAAGGGTGCACTCCCGTGGAAAAGGGCCTACAGAGAGGTGATGATGTAACTCCTTGACAGAGGCTGGGCAGGGGAAATGCAGCTTAACAGGGAGGCACAGCAGCAGGCTTCCTAGCCAGCAGGAACTGTGAAGAGCAGGAAGAAAGAACAGAGAGAAGGGCTTGGAGAAAGCTTGGAAATAGGGTACCCCCTTCCATCTACTGGATCGCTAGCAGTTGCAAAGGTCCCATGAAATACCGGGTTATGGGGTGCCGGTAAATGGACATTTGAATTAGTATCTAAGAGGTGTTGGGGCAAAGGCAGGTAAGTTTAGCCCTTAAGTGGTAGATGTGGTGGTGGGCACATTTTTCATGAATGAGGTAGAGAATCTCTAGCTTCCCAGAAACTCAGTGAGGACTGATGAGGAGCAGGTTGCTCAAGGGATCGTCATCCAAAAAAGTAGGGACTGATGGGCTAGGAGCCTGAGTGGGATACAGTCGTCTGGTACTAGGACTTCGAGAAAAGCCAGAAGGTGAGGACTGTGTTTGAGAACCAAGCCTCATTCGTGGGAAAAGGCCAAAAGTGTAAGGGGGCGGGGCTTAACGATCCTCAGTGTTGGATGGAGAGTCCCAGCCATTTGGTAGGTGGGGAAAAAGTAGGGCTGTTGCCAGGTGGGCCAGGTGCAGGGTCCCAGCATGTCCCAGACTGAATCTAAATCTCGGCACCAAATGTTTTTTTAAACCAGCAGGGAAGGAGTCACACCATACAACAGGGCCCACATGGGGGGCTTAGTGAGGGGATGGGAGAGAAGGGACAAAGAAGAGAGCAGAGACCAGTCCCTGGGAACAAGAGTGAAGGAAGAGAAAGAGAAGGGAGGTGGGCAAGGCCCGCCTCTTAGGAAGAAAAGTAGCTAATGCGCACGGGGGTACTCTTAGTGGCTGCAGCTGAGGATGTATCCTGTCAGGACATGAAGGGTAGGCCAGTACAGATGCCTGAATGCTAACATACTCTATATTCTAAGCTTTGAGTCTGTGCATAGTTTATACATGTTCAAACATGACACTTGAATCACAGGACAAGGGGAATAGTAGAGTGGTGTTTAGGAGCCCTGTGTTTCTAATGTAATGTCCACAGCAGAGGAAGGGGAGAAGTCTTTGGAAGCATAGGGCTCTGGTGACTCATCTGCACAGAGAACACAGGAGCATATGCCGCATAATGAGGAACAGGTTCCTAGGAAACACCCTTGCTTGGGCTCATGAGGTAACTCAAAGCAGAACAGAGAGAGAGCCTGGTGTTTCTGCCTTCCTTGTTCACTTCTTGTTTTGCTGGGCCACTCTCCTCCACACATAGGCATGCTATAGTGCCTGTCTACAAAGTGAAATAGCAAACTGATCTCCTTCTCCTCTGAGGCAGGAGTCACTCTCTCCAACCTGCAGCCAGCTCAGAACAGCAAAGTTGAAGAAGGGCTGAGACCTGCAATGGAGAAGCTGCACCCTGGAGCTGGCTAATCATCTTTTGGGAACCAGATTGCTCCCTTTAAGTGATAATTGTTAGGATTCTGTACATGTGCAGCTTAGGGTCCTGTGTCTCACGTCTTGCATCATCAATGGGCACTGGCGACTATGTACCTGATGCGTGGTCATGCAATCACCATCTTAAAAAGCCAGAGGTGAACCCCTACAGACTCTCTTTCTGTTCTCTCTCTGCTCCTGCCATCTTTCTTTCTGTCCAGACCCGGCTCTCCTCCCTTCTATCCCCCCTTTCTTTCTAATAAAGCTCTTTATAACTCTGGTAGTCATGGCCGTGGCCCGTGACTTTTCCACTGGAAATCAGTACCTCCACCAGTGCTGTTTATTACCATCATTTGGTGTAATGGCATAAGCAACTCTTGTGGCCACAAGAATATATGATAGAGATTCAGCTGTGTATTAAAGCTATACTTTGATCTGCCAAGGGTCTGTCAAATGTGAATCCATTTATTGTGGATATTTGGTGTTATATAGCCTTTAATATTTCAGCTGTCTTCTGCTATGAAATCCGTGTGTGTCCAAATACTATAGACAATTTTGGCAAGCAGCTAAACTTCTCAGACACTGTTTCACTATGTACAAACTCCCCCCACTAACAGCCTAGAAGACAAGCAGACTCCTAGATGCATAGCTTTCTTTCTTTTTCTTTTCTTATTTTTTTTTAGCTAAGGATCCTTGTTTCTTGTGCAAATGAAGCTCATACCATCCCCTTCTTCCATGCCTAGGGGCATGGAAGAGAGATTGAGGACAATAGGGCTTTTTGCATAATCAGGTACAGTAAAGATGGAGCAGAATTCCAGAGGAGACACAGAACAGCACTGAGAAAAAGAGAGAGATGAAAAGACAGGAGGGGAGGGGAGGGGAAGGGAGGGGAGAGGAAGAGAGAAGAGAAGAGAGGAAGAGTGGAGGGTAAGGCAGGAACAGAGGACACAGAACCACATGGCCAGAGAGAAGAGAGGAAGACAGAGGTTCTGTTGTTAGGGTCGGCGTCCAAAACAGAGAGCTTCACTCCGATATCGGGTCACAAAAGAAGCTTTATTAACACGAGCTCGTGGGCCACCAGTGTGAGAAATGACTGGTGACCCCGAGTCTAAGGCTCCCAGGCCTTTTATGAGGTGGTTCTATCAGGGCAGGGGAGCGGGGTCATCCAGAGTGCAGACATCTGGGGGCCAGATGTCTTTGCGGTCTTTCCCAGAATCTGTGTGGGTAAACAATATCTGGGTGGGTAAACGAATTCCAAGCTTATCTAGCAAGGGGTTATTTGGCAAGCATTCTTCTCAAGCAATTTATCTTGCAAGCACAACCGCAGGCGGTTATCCTGCAAGCATCCTGTTAGCACAGCATGATGGGCTAACTTTCTGGTATGGAGTGTGGGGGCAGAGTGCAATATTTCCCACTGAATCTACAATTAGCAGAGCTAGTGGGGGGGCCTTGTTTCCCTTACAATGGCCTACTGAATCTACAATTAGCAGAGCTAGTGGGGGGGGCCTTGTTTCCCTTACAATGGCCTACTGAATCTACAATTAGCCGAGCTAGTGGGGGGGCCTTGTTTCCCTTACAATGGCCTTTTCATTCCCCCCTTTTTTTTCTGCTGACCTTTAATCCTAAAGGTCATTCCCTGGTATAGGCTGATATCTTTGTCTTAGGACCATCATTTTAACCCCGTCTACTTGGGAACAGACAAAGCCTGAAATCCGATTTAGGACATATGGTCCAATCATTAGTACTAGGAGCAGAACAATTAGAGGCCCAGTGAGGGCTGAAAGCAGGGTGGTCATCCAGGGTGACTTTTCATACCATCCCTCTAACCAGCTTTGGGAGCCTCGTAGGGATTTTTCCCTTGCATCCAGTCTCTCCCTGAGTTTTGTCATCTATTGGTTAAATTATTAAGGCCACTCCACGTAGTTAAAAGGGAGGTTTATTTTGTGGGGTAACTTACAAATGAAGGGGTAGGTTACAGGGTCTGGCAAGGGTATAGCGCAGTCCGGCGGTGTTCTCTGGAGAACTCTGCTCGGTCTACCTCCAGCGTCCAGAGTCCAGGAACCAAGAGAGAGAGCTCTTCCCGATCCTTCGTCTTCCGCTTCCTCCTCTGCCCCGCCTTGTGGGCGTGACCATTACCGAAGCCTCAGTGGGAGTTGGAACTTCCAGGCCAATGCTGGGATGGCTACCCACTACATCTCCCCCTTTTGTCTAAATAAGAAAGCTCTAACCTAATACAAGACTATATACAAAGAGATGCTTATCAAATATTGTCTAGGAGTAATGAGGGATAATGACCTAGATAAGTTGGAATTACAATAAGTTCAAACAATATCAAGCAAAAAACACATAGTAAAATCCAGGGAAGTCTAGGGCATGGGTAGGTGGCGTGTTACAAAGATCATTCCAAAAGGTGTCCTATCCTAAAGAACCTGAGTCTAATACTTAATATATCCTATCTAAGATATTATATATGTATATATACTAAGTTGTAACTATAACTGCTAATCTTCAACCTCATCAAAGACCTGAGAAGGAATATAATAATACCTGAGAAATGGGAGAAGGATGCAAGCAACTTTCGGGAGTCTTGCAAGAGTAGACAGAGACAGCTAGCAGCCTGGACAGTCACCTAATGTTTCTCAGCATCGTTGGTGCATTCAAATTGGCTACAGGCCTAGAGTATCTGACAGACCATTTTCAGAAGCAGGAATTCTGAAAGACCATCTTACCCTGTCTTGGCAAAGTATAGTGGTCGCTTTCCTTGTGTCCCGCTTGTCCAGAAAGGACAGCATTTGTACTGTCAGCAGTTGAGACAAGGGCAGTTCTTTGCCCAGTAGGCCATTTTGTGCCAAGAAGACAAACTTCCAAATGGAAATGTCTTAGAAGCCCAACATTCTCTCGGGATCAAATTGGTGCTGCCAGGAGCAATTGTGTCTCACGTCAACAGAATTCTAAGTTATTTAAATGCCAAGTTCTCTAGGTCCATGAAGTGTTTGAAGATTACCTGTCCATCTGACCTATGTATTTATTAATCTGGATGACCTAACTAACATAATTATAGAGATGACAAGCATAGGTGACAATAACTATGTAAGTCTTGTCTACCTAAACAACCTAAGGACTAAGCTTCCTATAAATAAGGCAAACAGTCTGTAAGCAAATGCACAGTAAAAGGATAATGACTTTAAATTGTGACAATACACAAAATATCTTTAACAGAGGTAGGAATGTATAGTGCAATATGCAATATGATAATAATCCTAAATATATATCAGTATACAGAATATCTTAAACAGAAGTAGAACATACATACAGTATGACAGATATAAATTCACATTTGTATCAATATACAAATATTTCACATAAGAGTAAAAATATGTGTACAATATAACAAACATCGTTCTGTATTTGTATCAATATACAAATTATCTTAAATAGGAATGTAAAAAGTTTATATTTGTATCAACATATAAGAATTCATAACAGTGCAAAGGCTGGTATATTACTAAATTTGTTTACTAATGTATATGACAGTCTACCATAATATCTTATACCTATCCATTCCATTTCTTCTTTTCCCTTTTTTTTTTTGAGACATATTTTCTTTCCTTAAGGAGAGTACTGAGTTTAACAGTTTCTTCCACCCCCAACCCTAGAACCATTATCCATAACCCTGAGAAATATGAAACCTTAGGGAGAAGGGGCGTCGTTTTCTTAGAATTGCTTCCTGCTGTTTAGGAAGCGATGGTATCTCTGTTGGGTATTGTGAGAAAGCTCAGATAGTTAAATCTCAGTTAGACTAACTGTAGATTCTGCAGCAACTCTCAGAGTAATGGGTAAGATTGTCTGAAATTTTGGCAAGAAGTGTAATATGATGATGATTACCATGGCATCATTCTGGATTGGGTAGAGTTGTTGTTGTTGGGGCCCCATCTTCCTTCTGGAGACTTCAGAGATTTCTATTGGAAAAAACTTATTTTTTTATCAGAATGGAAGGTTTTGGATTTAAAGATGTCATGACATGTAAGAAAGGATTCCAAGAAATCAAGAGTAAGCATGGAGAGAATTAGAATCTTGAAGATAATGGTCCCTTATAATTGGTTTCCTTCTGTCTCACACCAGAGGGCTCTTCTGATATGGGACTGAAGAATCTCTCAACCTTTTCTTTTATCAATATGCTTGGGTTTAGAGAAGGAGTGAGCCAGTTCCATCTCCAAATCCAGCTTGGTTTATAATTAAATTGGAACCACAACTATTCTAGATTGATAGAGATATAGATGTTAGACAGTGATATCTTACCCTGTGTAGATTGGTACCAATAGATTCTTTCTTTCTGCTGTAAACATCTGGATATCCAAGGCCTTATGATTTCTGGAAGATGGGTATTTCCATTATCCTGGAGAGACAAAACAGAACCCTACCCCAACCTTTGATTGTTAAATTTTTCTTTACAACCTGAAGAGATGTCACATTGGTGATGATCTTTTACTTCTCCTCATCAAGGGGTTTTCTCCTGTTCGAATCGAATTTTTATTAATTTTGTTGGTATCCATTAGCTTTTTCTTCTCCAGGAAGGAAGGAAGGAAGGAAGGAAGGAAGGCAGGCCAAAGTGTTCTTGAGATGTCTGGTCAGGGAAGTCCCTTCACCATCATTCTTTCCCTGTGTGATTTCTGAGGGCCCCTGAAGCTCTGCCTCTCTGGTGTCTGAGCACCTCAGTGCAGTGTGAACAGGACCCTCCGAGATGATCTGGTGAGGAGAAGGGCCTGGCTGTGAGCCAAGTGTTAGGAAATCCATCTACCACATTGTTCCAAGACATTTGTGACACATGCTAGCCCATGCAAAGCTCTGAACTAAATTCTGTTGACTTTATTCTTTATTCCAGATGTTGTTGGTCTTGGGACTATTTTCCCCCTAACACCTCACAGACTTTGAGAATGGCTCTTGAACCATTTATACTTTCTCTGAGACCGAGTATTCTGTACCTTTCGTACATTCTCTCTGGTGTAGATGTAATCTTTGTGACACACTAGGTTAGACACACAGTTCCAAGTAGAATTTGTGATGCTAACAGGTCGCGAGCACCTTGCTAGATGCCAAGTGAGAGGTAAACTGGAGAAAATTCTTGCAGCTGTTTCCCCGGGCTAAGCATGAAAACGTTCAGTTTCTCTTCATCCATTAAAGGCCTTTGTGCTTCTTTTGAAATGGAGATTGCTGGAGTGATAGGAAGGGTCTGGGTCAAGCCTTCTCATCATTTATTGTGATCAACCTGAGCTAATTAGAGAGCACACAACCCATGCTCTGGCTCTGTGACCCCGAGATGACCCTTCCAAGCATGACAGCTTGTTCCAATCTCACATACCCCTGACTTGTATCAAAAGCATCTTTTGGGCCGGAGACTCAGAGGTTAAGAGCGCTGCTTGCTCTTCCAAAGGTCCTGAGTTCAATTCCCAGCAACCACATGGTGGCTCACAACCATCTGTAATGAGATCTGGTGCCTTCTTCTGGCCTTCGGGGATATGTGCAGACAGAACACTGTATACATAATAAATAAATAAATCTTAAAAAAAAAAAGCATCTTTCTTAGTTCTCTGCCCTTGGCAAACTCTGAAACTGCCCAGCTCTACTCTCTAGCTCCCTCTATTTTCAGCAAAGCCTTGAAGCTCCTGAGATCACCCCACACTTTCTCCCTTTCTGGGACATTCCAGCTGTAGCGATGGGATAAAGTAAGAAACATGACTTTCACAAAAAACCCACAAGAATGTCTGCAGCAGCTTTCTCTGTAATCCACTCTCTGACGTGTATCATGGTAAGTCTTCACCCACAATTCCCTGTACACTGGTATTTCAGGCCTCAATTTAAGGCAGCAGCTCTGGGGAGCTAACTTTGGAACAGTTCCTGTGCCCTCATGTTCCTGCATATTTAACCAAAACTAAAACTCTAAGTCTCTTGAAGGAAGAAGTCATACCTTGTTTATCTTTGTGTATTCATAGTACAATGTAACTGATCAATAGAGATTTGTCAGATAGACAAATTATTGTGAACACCGTTTAGAGGCAAGGTCTCTGTGATGTGTGAGACATTATATATGGAGAGAGCCCTGAGAGTGCAAAGCTGGGAAGCACACAGCCAGACACCTGGAAGTAGGTCCTGTCAGTTCAGAGGAGGATTAGGTCGTGAGGTTGAAATGCCCGGGCAGGTTTTCTGGAGGGTGCTGAGTGTGTTTGTAAAGATTGGAGGTGGTCAGGGGCTTGGATGTCAGAAAAACAGGCACTATACTGTGGTGAATAGTGAAAAGTCACTCGAAAGAAATGTCGGTCAGCCGTCAACAGACAAATTCAGCCTGAACAGCAAGATTAACATGGATGCAAGATTGTTCTGAATGTACCGTCGTGTTCTAATCTGTCAGTTGATCCAGCAAGGGTGTATTATGGTGTATTTCTCCTCTAGTCAGGGTCAAGCCTAAACACCCAGTATTGCACTTGGCTACTGTGACTCTTTAACTGCCTTTTACCTGGAACATTCCTGCAGACTTCTGGTGAAGAAGGTTTTTGTTTTTGTTTGTTAAGATTTATTTTTATGTTATGTCTGGGTGTTTTGGCTGCATGTGCGTGCAGCACTCACAGGGGCAGAAGAAGGTGTTGGATCCCCTGGAACGGGAGTTAAAGATCATTGTGAACCATCATGCGGGTCCTGGGAATGGAACCCGGGTCCTCTGGAAGGGCGGGCAGTGCTCTTAACTGATGAGCCATGTTTGTAGCCCCTTGGTAAAGAAGTTTTAAAAGGGGAGACTTAGCCGTGGTGGGATATACCTGCAACCTCAGCACTTGGGAGGCAGAGGCAGGAGGATTGCTGTGATTTTGAGACAAGTCTTAAGTTAGTTCACATTCCAAGTTCCAGGTAAGCCAGGCCTGCTGTTGTCTCAAAACAAAACAAACAAACTCCTGGAAAATGGGAAGAATGTGAGAGCTGGAGGGAGATGGGTAACGGGGATGAACTTGGTCCCAGTGTATCATATGCACACATAAGACTGTAAATTTGTAAAGAGTAATAAAAGTGAAACAGAAAAACAAAACAACCCACCTTGCCACCAAGAGAAACCTTCCTCCTTTTTAAAGTAGCCCTTTAAAGAAAAGATTTATTGATTTTTATTGTATATGTATGAGGATTTTACCTGCCTGTGCTTATGCATCCCTGGGACCCACACAGGCCAGAAGAGGGCATCATATCCACTGGAACTGGAGTTACAGATGGTTGTGAGCTGTCATGTGGATGGCTGGACAGCGTACATGGATCCTCTATAACAGTAGTTATTGTTCTTAACCCCCAAGCCATCTATCTCTCCAGCCTGGGCTTTTTATTTTTTTAAATCGCAGTTTTAGATTCAGAGCTGATCTCAGAACAAAGTGTGGATACAGCCTTCCCATCATCAACACCCACCTCCCAGAGCGGGACATTTGTTACAGCTGATGGGGATACAGCCTTCCCATCATCAACACCCTCCCCACCCCCCAGAGCGGGACATTTGTTACAGCTGATGGGGATACAGCCCTCCCATCATCAACACCCACCCCCCAGAGCGGGACATTTGTTACAGCTGATGAACCTTTGCTGCCTTTACCATCCATGGCGGGGCTCACTCTTGGTGCCCCAGGTGATGTTGGTGAATGTGAGCTGCTAGTCACTGTGCTGTTTGGAATCATATCATGGCTTTTGAAATCCTCCGCTTTGTTTCCTCCCTTCTCCACAAACTAGCCAACAACCGCTAATGCATTTAACATCGCCTTAGTTTTATCTCTCCCCTGAATGTCATAGTTGAATCACACAGCAGTTTTGGTTTTTTTCACTCAGTGATGTACATTCAAGATGTCCCCGTGTTTTTCCATAACTTGGTGCATTTCTTTTATGCTGACATGCCACAGTTAATTTCTTAAGACTGTTTTGATTTCTTGCAAATGTTGACAGTTATAAACAAAGTAGCTTGTGATGGCTAATCTTGATTGTCAACTTAATACGATTGAGGAATACCTAAGAGATTAGTAAGATAGGTCTAGGGGTGCCTGTGAGGGCATTTCCAGAGACTCTTAGGTACTGAGGCTCTGACAGACTGAATTGATTAATCCCTTGATGGATTCATAATCTGGTGGTGAAAAGGAGGAAGTGGGCGTTCCTAGTTGGAGGAGTAGGTTACTGAAGGTGTGTCCTTGGAGGCTATAGCTTTTCTGGGTCCCTTCTGGTGTGCTCTGCTTCCTGACAATCATGAAGTCATAGCCACCTACCTAACCTACCTGCTCCGACCTACCACTGTCTTCTGCTGACTGTGGGCCCAGAACCAACAGAGACAGAGACTGTGAACAGAATCTCTGAAATCGTGGGCAAAATAAACTCTTCCTCCTTTAGACTGTTTGGCTTAGGTACTTTGATCGCTTATATACACTGCTACAAACACTTACGTGTAAGTCCTATGCAGACATAAGCCTGCGGACATGCTTTCCACTTACCAAAGAGTGCCACTGCTTGATCCCATGGCAACATGTGCTTGGGTTTGTAGGATTCCTCCCTTTAGTCTGTTTTTGTGGCAGGGTCTTGCTCTGAAGCTCAGGCTGGTCAGGAATGGGACATTCCCCTGCGCCTGTTTTCTAAAGGCTGGGACGACAGACATGTACCACTCTGCCCAGCACTTCACATTCTCATTGACATACAGTAACGGTACCCGCCATGCTTACAGTGAACTAATGTGAGAACGGTGTGTACTGAGCAGAGTGGGGAAGGTAGAGTTTCCTGGAGCCTTTAAACGTCTTACTTTTCACTTCTCACTTCTCCTTCATCGTAAACACGAGCTGCAAGTCCTTGAACTCCTGAAATCAGCTGACACTGGCCCAGAAGAGATGACAGCTGGGCTTTTAGATACTTTTTAAATTCATTTTCTATTAAAGAATTTCATCGCATGGATGATTTAGTGCTAACTTCTGAGTGTTTTACATATTTGGAGAGACATTTAAAAATAATAGTAAAAACAACAGAATTTAAAAGAAGGCATCCAATATGGGCAAGGAAAGAGATGCTAAAAAGCCATATAGTTTTTAATTGATGATCTCAGTGCTAGGGTGGGTTAACTTCTTATGACTTGTTGGCCAGAGATACCCCAGATGCCCCCCAAACAATGAAAGCTATTGGTGCTGCCCTTGGTTGTATGCCGAAACTAGACGGTAAGATCTTATTGCTGAAGATGCCACATGCTTTGGTTATAGGACATGGAGAAAGAAAAAATGGGACTGAGCTAGAAGTTCCTTCCTTCCCAGCTGAAATTCACGGAGCCAGAGATGCTGTCTATGCAGGCTGCTGGAGGAGAATTGTTGCCAACAGTCCTACATGGCAGTGGACCCTGTGTACTACAACATATCAGGTGAGATGTGCCGATGGTACAATGGTGGCATGGACTTTTATGAGAACATCCAGTAACTTAAAAACACCTTTTATTTATTCTTTGTGAGCTTAAAAAAATTATTATGTATACAGTGTTCTGCCTGCATGCCAGAAGAGGGCACCAGATCTCATTATAGATGGCTGTGAGCCACCATATGGTTGCTGGAAATTGAACTTGGGTCCTCTGGAAGAGCAGCCAGTGCTCTTAACTACTGAGCCATCTCTCCAGCCCTGTCTTTGTGGCTTTTACATCACCTATCTTGATCCCATTTGTAGTTAGAGTTTTCCTGCCTGGCCCACAGTCAGGACAAATCTCTCTCACCCGCCAGGCCCATAGACACTCAGAACCAACCAAGTAAACACACAGAAACTTATATTGTTTACAAACTGTATAGCCGTGGCAGGCTTCTTGTTATCTACTTCTTCTATCTTAAATTAACCCATTTCTGTTAGTCTATACTTTGCCACATGGCTCGTGGCTTACCATTACCTTATCTCTTTCTTGTCATGGCAGCGGCTGACAGCGTCTCTCTCCCCCAGCCTTCCACCTCCCAGAATTCTCTTCTCTCTTGTCCCACCTATATTTCCTGCCTGGCCACAGGCCAAACAGCACTTTATTTATACAGAGCGATATCCACAGCACTCATTCATCTCCCTGTTGTTTTGTATCTGATCCTTGGAACCTCCCCCCCTCCCCAAATCAAATAAAATAGAATTAAAGAGGAAAAAGGAAAAGTCTCATCGTGGAAACTGTAGTGTGACACAGTCATGCAGTATACCTTTGTCCATCTATCTTTACTTACAAGTGTTCGTTGTAAAGAGTCATTGGTCTGGTTCGAGGCCTCTGGTTTCTGCTACACTATCCATTCTGGGACTCCTCTTGGATATTCTGTTGGTGTCCTGTGTGGTGGAGATCTTGCAGCTTTGGATCTATAGGACCAGCCCTTCATGTGTTCCAGCAGATGGTAGGTGGGGTGGATGTTGGGGTGGGCCAACTCATAGCCCTGGTTCTGGGCTTGAGTGGTTGCAGGGTTGGTCAGCCTGCCAGCTCTCCCCATCCTCCCCACTAGGGTGCGCTCTCCAGCACCGCCCCCTCACTGGTTCACCCCATGCATGCGGCAAGGAGTAAGGATGGGCTGGCTCACCCACACTTACACCACCAGGGCCAGCTCTACTGTGTTGCCCAGGTGAAGTGCAGGGGCCACTCTCCCAAGCGCTGCAGCCGGTGATGGGCAGGACCAGCTCTCTGGTTCTCCTGACCTTGGGGCCAGCTCTCCCACTCACCTCAGGTGGAAAGAGGATGGGGGAGGACATCTCTCCCATGCCCATGACCACCGGATGTCAGCTGAGGGACGGCCAGATCTTCCCAGCTCCTGTTTGCTCTTCCGACCCTCTCACCTGTGCCTCCGTTGAGAGGGCCAGCTGTACTGTGCTGTCTCGGCAAAGTGCAGGGCCCACTCTCACAAGTGCTGCAGCTGGTGAAGGGCAAGGAGGGGAGGGCATCTTTCCCTCACACGGCAGACGAGGGGGGCGGGACCAGCACTCCCACTCTCATACCCTTAGACCCAGCTTGTCCCCAGTTCCATTGTGTTGTGTAGGACCCATTCTGCTGAGTGCTGCAGCTGGTGAGGGGCAGGGCCAGTTCCCCCTACTGTTGCAGCCTGTCCTCTCAGCCTTGGCCTTTGGTGGTAACACTATCCACAGACATCATTACAGACCATGGCTACATCAGGGCCACAGACATCACCATGGCCCTGGGTGGCAAGCAGGACACACACATCAGTTGGTTCCTCACCACCTTAACCTCTTCAGATCTGCCTCCCTCCACAGAGCATGAAATATTTGGTCTCTTTCTCCCATACCCCACCATATATTTGCTCACTGTAGTGCCCTGGAACTCCCAAGTTGGGTAACTGCCGCCCTGCTTGCCGACCTTGACCAGATGTTCTCCCTATGCTGATTCCTTGCTGGTCTCCACCCTCATGAATGCTCACCAGAGGTTCTTTGTCTGTGTATCCTGCACTTGGGCATTAACAGCTTAGATGTAAGATTGTAAACATCAGTAGTGAACTTCTGCCCTTCAGGGGTTCTTCCATTGTGCTGTAAGCCTGTATTTAAGGTTTCCTCTAATAAACAGCATTCGGCATCCTGCTGCCAGGAATGACCCGCTGTCTCTTGTCTGTTTTTCGATCCACAGCCCCTGGCTCAGATGTGGTGAATGGGTGGTGGTAGTGAAAGGCCATTGTAAGGGAAACAAGCCCCCCCCCCACTAGCTCTGCTAATTGCAGATTCAGTGGGAAATACTGCACTCTGCCCCCACACCCCATATCAGAAAAGTTAGCCCACCATGCTGTGCTAACAGGATGCTTGCCAATTAACCCCTGGGGTTGTGTTTGCAAGATAAATTGCTTGAGAAGAATGCTTGCCAAATAACCCCTGGGGTTGTGTTTGCAAGATAAATTGCTTGAGAAGAATGCTTGCCAAATAACCCCTTGCTAGATAAGCTTGGAATTCGTTTACCTACCCAGACTCTGAGAAAGACCGTGGAGACATCTGGCGTCTAGGTGTCTACAA